>NW_024081593.1:570000-719307 GCF_003009895.1 Hyaena hyaena
ATGACAGATACCCTCAGATATCCCCATTCTAAACTGAGGAATATGTTCTTTTTTTTCCCAGAAAGTTAGACTGTTGCCTCTAGGAGGTGCTGTACTTAATTCCCTGTGACACTGGGACTTCAGAAGCAGAGCCTTTTCATTAGGTGGTTGCCATACTTGAAAAGGGCCAAGAAGAAAGACTGACTCAGGCAAAAGGGATTTGGGAAGGATTCAGAACCTTATCTTTTCAATGAAATAAAACAATTATTTCCTTGATTTTTTTTTCATAATAAGTACCTCAGGAAGTATGGGCTCTTGGCATATCTGCTTCCCCTCCCCCTACATTTGAGCAGCCTTAATACTTTTTTTAAAAAAGAGAGAAAGAAACACAGAAAATGATCAAAACTGATTTTTGGTTCTATGAACTTTAATAGTAGGCTTTACCAATGAACTGTGATTTCCAATTCTGTCTTCAAACTATTAATTTACCCATCTCCTTGTTTCTGGTCACCACTACTACCACCCCACAGATAAAATAAAAAGAAAAAAAAATTTCCTTTTTTTTTAAGGGGGACCTTCAGTTATGCGCTAACACTGACTGTCAGCTTGCTGAGAAAAAGCACACTCCTTTCTCCATGCATTTAAGAAATTAATTTAATTTTTTCAAATAGTCATTACTTTGGCTGCTGGGATAAAGGGTCTGGTTGCAGTGAAGTGCCAAGCCCTCAAAGTACAAAACACCTGCTGTACCGCTGAATCCGGGAACCATCCTTGGCTCTAATGGAATATTTATGGGCTATGATGCCAAGAGAGCAACACAGGGCAGGGAAGACAGCGATCAGCAAAAGAGGGGTTAACAAAAGCATCCTTCACTATATTGTAGGAGGTGCGTCTGTGCAACCTTCAACCTCTGCCAGTTTTATTTGCATTTAGGAGATGGTGTCCTGTTATGAGGAAGTGTGACCCCAAGACTTTTCACTTGACCTTTCTCTGCTAATTCTAGCAATGTGCAATAAGACTTTCCACCAAGGGGCAGCCAAAGGTGGAACGGCCAACTAGAAATTTCATTTCCCAACCGAGGGAACATTTCAATTTCTAGGAAATCAATTGAGCTTCTATTAAAAACAATGACACATCTATGTGCTTTCCACAAATAGGTTGCTTCTTGTTGGAAGGCAGGAAGCCATCCTCCCTGGAGCCTCTAGATGAGCCCTGATTTATCCCTTCTGCACAAGAATCATGTGAGCTGAAAGGTCAGGCAGTTAAAGATTTATGCTTTGTTTTATAAGATTGTTCAGAGAGAGACTCTTTTCCCCTCTCTTGTTTATTTTTTATCCTCCCCAGCCTGTCGTCCATTTTTCTGCCCAAACTAGTCCATAGAAAGGGAAATGGGAAAATGTCCTGTACGATGAACCCAGGAACTTGCCATGTCCCCAGATGGCAGGATATGTGAACCAATGAGGCTAGCCCCCCGTGGCCAGCCACCACAACCCACCCAGAAAGGGGTACAAGCATCACTGTGCCTTGTAAATCTTTTTTAACCTCAGTTCTGAACTGAGATTTATTTGTTTTTCTAGGCAGATAGATCTGGCTCTCTCTGGGCCTTACAAAATGATCCGTCACTGTCTACCCTGACAGTCTGTAATAAAGTCAGGTTGCCAGGTCTACCAAATGGATGCCATATCTTAGATCATGTTACTTTTTTTCATTTATTAGATGCCCATCTTAGGCCATCCAGACATTGGCCTTTAAAGCACACACCTCCATCTCCTACCCTAGGACATCTGTCTGAGCGGGGCATTGTAGAGGACAGGGGCTACGTGTGTGTATCACGTCTTCTCATTAATGCCTATTATTATGGACATGGTAATATTTAGGGAAACAACTCGTCCATAAACTGATAGCTGAGAACCAGGAAAAAAATTTTTCAGAGGCTAACAACTTGGAAATCAGTGTGTTAACCTTCATCAGCCTCATTTGTTTCTCTCCAAATCTGCGTCTACTTTCCCCCCCTGTTTTATTTAACAATATCATCATGACCCCATGAACAGAGCTAGAAATCCACCACTGTGTTTTGACTACTTATCTTACTATCCGGTCGTCTCCATATGTTTTACTGACTGAGCCTAGAAATGGCCCCTGCCTCACTGCAGCCCTCTGTCATCTCTCATCTGGATTACTGTGATAAGCTTGGATCTGACGTTCCTGCCTGTCCTGTCCCGTTATGGTCTATATCCCTCCTCTACAGACCATGAATCACAACAGATCACGCTCCTTTCTAGAACCATCAATGCCTAACCCCCCTTTTTTTCTAATACAAAGTCCAGAATGCCTAGGACTACATCCCTTTACTCTCTAGTTTCACTTGTTGCCTTTCCCCGACCCACACTCCTGTGCCTGCTACAGTGTCCCTGTGTCCACCACGACCTTCCACATCTCCATGCATCTATTTCAAAAGTTCCCTTGATCTGGAATGTCCGTCCCCCTTCCTTAAGTCAGAAAAACAGACATACAAATAAAAATTGGATTTAAACATCTACTTCAAACATCATCTTCATGAAGCATTCGTCCCTCAGTGTCTTCAAGAAGAATTAAGCTGCTTGTCCTCTGTTTTCTGGCACTGCCTCTTTATTTATCTTCTAGGAGAGCACATATACCTCAGCTTTATAGCAACTTGCAAGTGTTTCTTATTTTGCCCATGGAAGACCAACCAAGAACCGTCTGAAGTCAGAGTGTATCCCTTTTACATCTCTACCACTAGTAATGGACCCAGGTATTTGGCCATTGAGGCTAGAATACTCCCATCAGCTGCAGGAACATGACAATTTAATTAAGAACCTGAAAATATTTGGCTTTGCAAAAGATTGCTTGAGAAGAATTACATTGATACAGTCTAAATATTTTTTAAAGGCTTAAAATCTATAGTGTTAACATGTATAACTTAAAGCCTATATTATTTTCTAAAGGCTTATAATCTCAGTCACCTTCAGGCACTTAACTTTAGATTGAGGTGGGTTCTTTTCAACAACTTTTGTTCTTGCTTTATAATCTTACAATAGTATAGTGTTATAATATCAGGGGCACCTGGGTGGCTCAGCCAGTTAAGCGTAGGACTCTTGATTTTGGCTTAGGTCATGATCTCATGGTCATGAGATCAAGTCCCATGTCGGGCCCTGTGCTGACAACATGGAGCCTGCTTGGGATTCTCTCTCTCCCTCTATCTCTGCCCTTTGCTCTTGTGTACTCTTTCTCAAAATAAAAAACATAAACATTTAAAAAAAACCTTTAAATATTATAATATCAAATTTTAAGTCCTGAGACTTGCAGTGACCTTATAGATGTCAGCTTTTGTTTGTTTGTTTGTTTGTTTGTTTGTTTGTTTTTGTATCTTCTCTAGATAAAAGTACTCTGATATTTTTAGGGCATTTACCACTCCCTCATTGTGTACACTCTGCTGAGAGTGTTAAACACAGTTCTGGACCTTATTTTACTTTACTATTTTTTCCAAGAGCCTTTTAAATTTATCTTTTGCATAGATAACACATTCCAAATGTCTGTCTCTCTCCACTTTCTCCACCCAATGCATTATCATCACCACTCCATTTCTTTTGCTTCTCTTAACCTTGTTTTCTATATAAATATAAGGAAATATGGACATATATTCTTATTTTTCCACCTTTCCCACATGAAGGGTATGTGTTCGTCTAGGTCCTCTGAAAAGCTGTTGCCCAGACAAGATTAAACTTAAGAATAATTCCCATAGTTGGAGAGATTCTCTCTTCCCCTCTCTCTCAGCTCCTCCCTGCTTGCTTATGCTCTTGCTCTCTCTCAAAATAAATAAATAAACTTAAAAAAATTTTTTTTGTTTTCAATCCACTCATCTCCTAAGAAATAAACATAAATAGTTTGGTGTATACTTTATTATTAATAATGTAAATGGTGGTTGACAGAATCCACCCCAAAATATACCTCTTTGGCAAAAAAATTCTTTTGAGCTGGTTATTTGAAGAAACAGAGACCCAGAAAAATCTCTGAAAACAGAGTGGGAATGATCCTTTTGTAAGGGAAATTTACATTTATAAAGAGAATCTCCATTTATAAAGGGTATCTCCCTCTCTTAACTAAACAGAAAAAGATGACTCTAAATCACAAGAGAATCTTATCAATGGGAAAAGGCTCAAACTTACCTTACACCTGTTTAATATGCTTTTCCGTCACCTTCCCAACTGGCCTCCCCCGACTCTTTTCCTTTTGTCTTTCTCAGAAAATGGTATTTAAATTTTTTAATGTTTTATTTATTTCTGAGAGAGAGAGAGAGCATGAACAGGGGAAGGTCAGAGAGAGAGGGAGACACAGAATCTGAAACAGTCTCCAGGCTCTGAGCTAGCTGTCAGCACAGAGCCTGACGCGGGGCTCAAACCCACAAAACCGTGAGATCATGACCTGAGCCGAAGTTGGACCTTAACCAACTGAGCCATGCAGGTGCCCCAAGAATGGTATTTAAACTTGAATTGGAAGAGTTATTATTAATTTCTCCCTGGGTATCTTTCATGTATACACAAGATATACATGTTAATAGATGCCTGTTTGTTTTTCTCTTGTGAATCTATCCCAACCAAGAATTTAGAAAACTAGTGGGGTGGGGAATTACTTTTTACTCCCCTTCATCATACCTGCCAGTTCTATAAGGTTTATTGACTCACCTACCCTTTTCCCTTTTCTTTCTTTCTTTTTTACCCCAATGTTAAGCATTGATGTCAAACAGAGAAAATAAGACAGGATGAATACACAATACATTTCATTTATTTATAAAAACTATAAACAAATTAGAAAAAGATATGATCATTTTCTTGTACCCACCAAATTCTAGAGTATGTGGGCTCAGGAAAATCCCTTCGTACCATTACATAAGTCTCTCCCATTTTAACCTCTTCTCTATCACAGCAAACATTCCTTCCGCACTGCTCAGACTTCTCAGAAAATGTCTAAACCACATGTTGTTTTATGCCTGATAACATGTACTTTATTTGCATAAACATTTCCTAGTAAAATTATTATGAAGAGTGGCCCCTGTTGTCAGAGAAACCAAGAAAATATATCTAGTGTTTCATTTTTTCAAACTGTAGTGGTGTTCTGTGCTTTTACTCCTGTGGTTACAGGACCACATCCTTCTGCAACATGGAGCTTCTTATCTTCTCCTTCTCCAGGATTTCTTATTGGCCTAGAAGTGTTCCCCTGAATTCACTGACATAAATGCAAATACTTCTAAACTAAATTGATGACATTTACCTTCCCTTTGAAACTGGTTTGCCTTCTGATCTAACAGCCCAACATAGGTCACTAGTGTTACAATACTAAATTCTGATACAAGCAACCTTCAATTCAAATCCATATGCTATTACAAACTTGAAGTGTGAATGTGTGGAAAATGTTAAAATCCTCTCTACATTAGTTTCTCATCTGTACAATGAGTCTAATAAGCATATTAGTTGGGGCGCCTGCATGGCTAAGTTGATTAAGCGTCAGACTCTTGATTTCAGCTCAGGTCATGATCTCAGGGTCATAGAATTGAGCCCCACATTGGTCTCTGCACTGGGTGTGGAGCCTGGCTGGGCCTCTCTCCTCACTCCTCTCTGTCTCTCCCCAGCTCGCTTGCATGCTCTCTCTCTCTCAAAAAAAAAGTGTATTAGCTCCATACAAATGTTTTGAGGGTTACATGATGGTTATGTTACATGGTTACATGAGGGTTATGATGCCTATAGAGCTCATAACATATTGCCTGGGTAATAGCTAGTCCTCAATGAGAGCGAACAATTTTGATGATGGGGAGGGAGGAGGAAGAAGAGGAGACTGGGCGAAGGAGTGGGAGGAGGAGGAGGATAATGTTAATTGTGGTGATAATGTCCTAATTTTAATGTGACTAGAGAAATGATAGTCTGTTCCATATTGAACACATTCTCTCTCCTGGTCACCTCTATGCCATGAAAAATGACAACACTTAAGGAAAAGCAGAGAGCAATAAAAGAAGTCACCTTCTCCAATCTGAAGCAGATATCACAGTCTTATTAAAAATTTCCCACAGTAAGGAGGATGATGCTATGATGGCAGATTTTCTAAAAGTGAATGTCGGCATCCTCAACCAAGTCAGACCTTTCAGTCTACTCTAGAGCATCTTCAACATTTCCAGTCCTTGTCTTTGACATAGTGTTTCTATTTTCATGTCTACATGTTGGTGCTGTACTCCACTGTGCTCTAAGAACAAAGCATATGTATAAAAATGATGGCTGGTATCCCAACTTTGAACATTGGTTTCAAGGTGCAGAGATCCAATTTCAAATTAATTGTCACGCACAATAACAGAGGTCCCAAGGCTTATGTCTCCATCTAAACTTTGTCACTCACTTCCTGTGTGACCTTGAACATATTCCTTAACTTTGGGGGATCTCAGCATTTTTAAATAAGTTGGATGTAAATGTAGAGCCTGCTTTTAGTCAATTAACTTGAACAGCGGAAACCTGAGAAAGGTAGAAGGGATCACAGTAAACCTCTGTACAAATACAAACAGGCCCTTTGAGTGACTCACCTCAAAATTTCCAATGGATTATTTATACCTGGACACAAGTATCAAAAAAGAAAAATTCCATAGTTCCCATTACCTTCTCACCTTCCCCCTCTAACACCCACTGCCTCAAAGCAGCCAGTCTCTGCTCACTGTCCAGCCAGCTGCTCCCTTGCTGTGTATTCAATAAACTTCTATCTCTTTTGTTCTGCCTGGGGTGAATTCTTTCACCGCCTGCACTGCTGGCTTCCACCCATCTGGTCACCCCACATTTGCTGCCCCCCCCCCATCCAAGTGAGAGATCTCACAGTAATTTGGATTGTAAATGCTTCTTTCAATGTGTACACTTAAAAGACTGGGGGCCCCTTGGTGGCTCAGTCGGTTGAACTTCCGACTTCGGCTCAGGTCATGATCTCACGGTTCTGTTAGTGGGTTGGGGCCCTGCATCAGGCTCTGTGCTGACAGCTAGCTCAGGGCCTGGAGCCTGTTTCAGATTCTGTATCTCCCTCTCTCTCTGACCCTCCCTTGCTCACACTGTCTCTCTCTCTCAGAAATAAATAAAACATTTAAAAAAATTTGAAAGATTGGTTGTGGGTCCTACTTTAAGGTAGCTTTAACTATTGTTGGTCTTCTTACTAAAAAATTGAGAGTCGTGCCGTGTTCTTGAATTAGCTCCTAAGACCTTAATATTTAAAAAGACCCACCCAAAAGAACTATAGCTATACTTGTGAACACAGCATAATGCAAAAGCTTGTCAAATCCCTAAGTTGTACACCTGAAACTAAGGTAACATTGTGTGTCAACTCTACTCAAATAAAATGTAAATAAAAGTAAATTAATTTTAAAAAATCAAAAAGAACTTTTCATCCATGTGAAGGAAGTAACCTGCTTAAAATCAACTTTAGTGTAGGCAACTGATGCATCAATAGAACAATAGATCAATAAATTGAGGCTTTTCTTCCCTTTCTTATGAAAAAAAACTTATAAGATGATGTAGGCATCCTCTGAACGCCATCCTACAAACTGGTTTGAAGATCATATGTAGAATCAGCATAATTGGAAAGAGGAAACATAAAGGAAGGAAAAGTAAAAGAATGGCAGGGATTAAAAAAGAAAAACATGAAAACAAAATAATCTTTTTCTTGCCACTCAAAGTGTGGTCCTTGGGCCAGTAATATTGGCATCATCTGAGAGCTGGTTTGAACTGTGGAATCTCAGGTGTACCACTGACCTATTGTATGAATAGTGTTGGTGCACAGATCCTTTCCATCTGCCAGTGTGCCCATCTTTTAGCTGCTGCAAGTGCTAGCTGATAACAACTCACAGCCGGCCCTTCATCTAGAGTGTTATCCTTGGCTGAATGGGAGCTGCCTCACTTCGAAAGCTACACGGTACCCACCCAAGAAACTTCAGGTAATAATTGACTGGCACTAAAAGAGGAAAGGCTAGTTCCTCATCTTAGGGTGAGGTTATTTGTTGCAATATTGTTTCAAAGCTTCCCCTGGGTTCAGACTAAAGCTAAGTGTTTGACCAGAGACCACATTCATGATTAGCTTTTATGCTCTGCTCTATCAGGCATTGTTCACTTCTTTTCTCCTGAAAATACTCCTCTAGTGAGTTACTTGAATGAGAATCCTTATCTCAGGCTCTACTTTTAAGAAATTCAACCTCAGTTGCTTTGTATCAGAAATAGATCTGACTGAGAAGCAGAGGCTAAGGATAGACGTTTGTAGTTGGATCTAACATGCCAGCTGGATCACGCATGGTAGGTGATGGAATGACAGTCTTTGGGAGACTACCTACTAAGACTTCCCTGTGAGGAGAATGGGATGGGATGCACGTGCACGGAATGAACTTACTGGTACAATTTCTCAGGCATTGGAGAGATATGGGGAAATAGCAACTGCAAAGACTGTGAAATTGAGTGGCTGTTGCTAAGTAGCATTGATTTAGTGAAGAAAGAAAATGACAGGTTCAGACCTCTTAATAATTCAAAGTAAAGCGTGAGTGTCAGAGGCCTCCATGGTAGCATTCGAAAAGATTCTCATCACCTGAAGCCAGAAGGTAGAAACAGCTGAAGATCAGACAGAGAACTGAAGTGTAATATTGGCAGAGCTTTAGAGAATTCTAGGCCTAGGCAAATTTCCTATGACAGTACAGCACCCAGAGAGGGAAAGAGTGGAACTCTGAGATTTTACATGTAGTAGATGAACTTGTGAACTTTGTATCCTTAATTTCTCCGAGCCCACCAGGCCAGCAGAAGTGGCCTACTTCTTTTGGAAGAGAGATCACCAACCTTGTTTAAGACTCTGCAGAGGCCTCAAATGAGGTAGGTGCCAAATAAGAGAACATATAACCTCCTTAGTATCTGCTCTCTCCTCACCACCTGGATTTTAAATATGATTAGGGCCTTAAATATGATCAAACCTCAGCATAGCCTCCCTGGAGAAGTGCTGGATGTATTAGGGACTAGGAGGGATTATACATCAAAGTTGCTACAGGACATGGGTAACATGTACTGGCAGGAACCAGGAAAATATGTCTGGAAGTGAATCCTGAAGGTGCCAGATCAAGATTGTGGCATATAAAGCTAGATAAAGGAGGATTTACCATATGAGGGAACTCTCTAGTGAAACAGGATTTATTTAACTCCCTGGCAAGAAGCCTAAGTGATGGTTCTAAAGGCTTGGAAAAAATGACAGCTGGCATTAAATTAGAGACGTCATGGAAAAATGTGAGAAAGAACTCAAAAGGTTTATAGGGCTAAGCATGCTAGAATGGATCTATTATATACAACTGGAAAACCTACCAGCTGGTCATTTCCCTTAAGAGAGCCTAGAGAGCACTCCATTTATTAAAGCAATAAGGAATGAACTAGGAAGGAACACACCAGCACCACTGCAATGCTCAGTAATGCCTGTTTTCTGTGGGCTGAATTAGTAGCTGTTACAAAACTGAGTTCCCGAGAAGCAAAGGGGATAATGGGATCTTGGAATAGCATGGTTAGCAAAGTCTGAATGGCAGCCAAGAGGGGGTCTGACTTAAAACGGTCTATAGAGATGCCTTAAAATATATGGTCTTACTGGAGGCAAAATCAATAAGCAGGCAACTGCCTGAGGTACTGTCAAATCTATACCTATATCTATATCTATCAGAAAAATTAGGAATAGATGAGAAGGCAGAGATAACACTCCCTAGTGGAAAGTCATGAACTTTTGCCCAGTTTCCAGACTGGAGTCAACTCTCATTGACTAAAGAAGCATCCAGGTCCAGATGATGAAGGTCTCTATGACACCACAGTAATCGTATACACAAATTTGCATGTCATCTTTGCACAGAGGTCATGCTAATCTTCTCTGTATCTTTCCAATTTTGTATATGTGCTGCTGAAGCAAACACCAGCAATTACATACAACAGTGATTCTTCCATCCTTCCCAAGTAGGACCTGTAGCCTTTTACTTGGGTAATGGCACACTTGAAAAGGGGGAATTCCCAGATTTTTCAAGGCTTGTTAGATACAGCATCCAAGTTCAATCTTATATCAGGAGATCCAAGTGCTATCTTGCTTTCCTTCACCTTATAGTAGGGGTGTAAGGAGTTCAGTTAATAAAGGTAATAAATGGAGCTTTGACCCAGGTCTATCTCACAGGAGGGGTCACTGTTTCTGTGGACCCACTTGGGTGTCACTTCCCTGGTCCCCACATGGATAAATCAAGTGCATATATTTTGCAGTTGACAGAAACTTCATATGGGTTCCTTGACTTATAGATTAGGAATACTTGTAATAAAGTGAAGTCGTAGCCCTTGAAACTATCCCCACACACCCCATAAATTAGAGTAAACAAAAACATCACAGCACAGCACAATAACAAGATCAGTGCTATACTCACAGACTTGAAACACGTAGAGGTGACGGCTCCCACCATATTCCCATTTCATCCACCAAAACAGCCCCTGCAAAAATTGGTTGGATCCGTTGTACCAAATGTGGTATCTTTAATAGAGAAGAGTAACACAGCCTCAGGTACATAGTATGTGACTATTGTACTAGCAAACCATAACCCACAAAAAAAGAAAATGAGAGCAGTTTACATCCACGTGGGATACACATTCACATCCCAAGGTTATGCTAGTTTTCATGATCTCTGGGATACAATAGGTTGAAGGGACCTGGATTGTGTAGGAAAGGAAAACTGTTTTCCTTCTACCTATCTGAGGTTCACTGGCCGGGGCTCTGTAAATTAGCCTGGTAAAAGACAGATTAACAAGAGAAAAACAAACATAACTTTATTAACTTGTGCACTGCACATGTACTTATGAGCACTCAGATGAGTAACTCAAAGGGGTGGTTAGAACGTGGGTTTATATAACATCTTAACAAAAGAGCAATATATTTTTAGAGATGTACAAGACAAAGGTAAAAGACTTCGAGTTCCAGGGGCAGCATTCTGTGGGAAGGCAAAAAATGGGGAAACTAAAGGTAGATAAGGGCTAGTTGCAAGGTTTGTTATATAGATTCCTTTGGTTTCACCTCTGGGCTAATAAGGACTTGGTTATCCCTGGAGGTTAACTTCTGTCCTTCTTGGTAGAGAAGGAAAGGGGATCACCTTTGTAAACGTATCTTGCCTCTGTGCAAATAAGAGATCCTCTTATATTTACTTATTTTCAACTGCCTTCAGCTCAAAATTAGCCTATGCCAAAGTGGTATATTTTGAAGTGGCATATTTTGAGGTGGCATATTTTGCTAACCTTCAACTGTCTGGATATTTTGGAGGGAATTTATATCAGATTAATTGAAGCTGATGATCAAGAAGTGACAAATACCATGGATGCCTTAGAAATGCACATCCAGTCCAGAGAAGGGGGAATATGTCATGTTTCCTACCACAAAGAATGGAACCCAACCTTTGATAGGTTTCTTTGGGTTATGCAGGCAGTGTATTCTGCCTTAGAAATATAGAAACTATCAATTCACCATGTTGATTTAAAGGCTATTGTTAGCTTCCATTAAGATCCAGAAAAAGAAAGTTCTCTGTAGTACTTCAGGATTTGGTTCTGAAATGCTGACATTTTATTTCTATGGCTCAGCAGACTCCATAATACTAGAAAGATCATGGTAGAGAAAAACATTGTGTAGGACTTGGCAAGGCCCAACAGGATGGGCACAGCAGAAACTCCTATAATTTGGAAGAAAGTCAATGTCATGTCACATGTAGCAAAAAAACTATACTCCATTCAAAAAACAGGTCTTGGGACCATACTAGGTCCTTTTGGAAACTGCACATCTGCCCTTGGGAATTAAGTGACTGTATGGTCAGAATTACTCATCATAAATTGGATACTTTCAGATCCACCAAATAATAACATTGGGCAGTTCTAGCAGCAATCACTAAGCAGATGTGGTAAACCCCAAATCAGGCTCAAGATGTTCCAGAAGGCATAAGTAAGGTAATGAAGAGCTCTCAGAATCCACGTTTCTCTTGTGCCTTTGTCTCGGCTCACACTCTGGTCGCACAGGCATTTTCTATATCTAACTGATGGGAGAGGAAATATACAAGCCTGATTCACAGATGGGTCAGTTTAGTCAGTGAGTGCAAACAAAAAATAAAGTCACCTTTCGGGGAAAGCCCTGAAAAAATGTCATGGGGAAAGCCTCCCATTTGGCAGAGCTTCAGACACTACAAGGGGTGACGCACTTGAAATGTAGAGAGAGTAGACAAAAAAGAAAGCATATATATAGATTCACAAGAAGGCAAAAATTGCTTGGTTGGTCAATGGCTTGGAAAGAACTAGATCAAAGGACTGGGAACAAGGAGATCTGGGGACGTGTCAGGTAGATGGATCTTTGAGGGTGAGCACAAAGTATGAGGATCTTTGTATAACACATTAATGCCAAGCAGAGTGTGTCCACCTCAGAAGAGACATTAAACTCTTTAGGGACAAGATGACTCAGTGAGTAGATATCTTCTAACCTTTGTCCTTGACCACCACGGTGCTTGCATGATGAACTCATAAAAAGAGTGGCCATAGTGGCAGAGATAGACTATTTGTGAGCCAGATAGCATGACTTTCCTCACTAATACTAATCTAATTCCTAGCCTTTTCAATATTCCACTTACTAGCAAAAGAGAATAAAACTGAGACCTCAGAAGAGTGCCACCCCTCATAAAAACCAAGCAGCCACTTGTAGCAAGTTAAACTTCTTCCCCACCCTGACCCCCAAGTAATGGTAGCTACTCATCACTGACCAGAATCAACACATATTCCACATGCTCTTAGCTAGTACCACTATCCAAGAGCTGATGAGTGTCTGATCTACCAACACATCTCAGACAAACACATTTTACCTAAGAACATGTAGCAGCAAACACTATGGTTATGTTCCCCCAAAATATGACCAAATCTTGAAGAAGCTGTGCTTAGAAGGCATGAACTTAATATAGGTAGCACATGATGAGAAGTACAATGAATTGATAGTAAAGAATGCTGTGGTCCCCCATGCAGATGTCTTCTATTACACAGTAAACATGTGAATGTTGGTTTATAACACCTCATAGCTGCTCCCATCTCCAGAGAATTGTCTTTGTACCAACAGGAGTGTCCAAACATTAGTGGGACTACTGATGTGGATAGGACATCCCTAAATTGTACCAACAGCACAAACATTTGGCAGACATACATAATTCCTAAAAATATTTGCAAAGTTATGTGTAAAGGTGATTACTGGCAAAGATTAATTTATCAGAATGATAAGGATATATCACCAAGTACTCACAACTTCAGGGAAATGACAGATCTCAGAGATTGTACCTATTTTCCCTCTTTTACAAATGCTGGCACACAACTAAGTGGCTACACATCTTCCATTTGTCCTTTAGTGAGTGGCAGCATTTTAATCTTCTTTTGTTTGTTGAGTGATACCTTTTTGCCACCTATTATTCCATTTCCAATAATGACAACTTATTTTGAAAAAGAAAAAACAAACAAAAACCCCAAAAGCAAGTATCAATGGTTGAGTGGAAACTACGTTTTCCAGGGGAAAACATGCTTCTGAGAGTTATAGTATCTCATGTCAGAGGGCTCATCAGAGTACAAGAGCTGGGTAGAGTGTTGAATGCCAACCATTAATAGCTTGTATGTCAAGTAGAATCTTCCAGTGGAAGACTTTGAGATGACAGAATATTCTGATTACGGATGACTAGCAGACATGAAAAAGAAACCAATAATACTTATAAAAGATGGTTAGTTTCAGCAGCACACACATTAAGGAGAAGCTCACACAGTAAGAGAAATAGGAATTTAATATAATTAATACACCTATTTCCTTCTTAGGAGAATTCTTTTAGAAGACGTTTAGGAAACTGTAGTGTTCTTCCTGAATCATTACTGCAGCAGTTTATAAATATTCTATTGGTCCAATTTGGGCACATCCTAATGTCCATCTGTTCCCTGGATAAATGATGTAGGCCTCAGTTTGTACTAACTGCAAAATCACTGCACAGGAAAATGGTCTGAATGATTAGAGAGAGACTGGAGTCAGCACCTGTGGCTTTGGTTTACCTGGAGTAGGCCGGTGACAGGCACAAAAAGAAAAAAAAAAAAAAGGAAAAAGAAAATAAGCTTTATCTGCAGTCAAGGGGAACAATTAGGGTAGGCCTAGCGAGAAACCACAGTAAACATGTTTCTTCCTGCAGGCGCCTGAGCCCCAGAATTCTCATCTCTCTCTCTCTGTCTTTCTCCCCACCACCCTCTTCTTTTTCTCCAAGACACACACACACACACACACACACACTTATCTGATGTTTTTCATTTAAAAGACATGCATCAATGTCTAAGTAGAATTACTTAATGCTTTAGTCTGGCTTTGACTTGCACCTGTGAATCAGTCCTATGCTAATCAACCTAATCCATGGTAATGACCTCAAGTTTCTAACAGCTGAACTCCCTTTGCTAAATCTTCTGCATTTTTTTAAATAACCTAAGACCCATATTTGGTTGTTTGGCAAAATAAAATAGCCCTTCTAAGGGGAGGGGGAGACAGTTCTAAGGAATTTTGTAGTGCAGTCAGATTGCTGCGTCATTTTGGTTAGAAAAGTGGCAAAGCAGAGAGGGAAGACTTCAGAGAAACTGGTAGTGAAGGACTTAGCCAATTTTGGAGGTCTGGTATGGCGTACAGAGAGAAAACAGGAGGCTGATATTTAATAAACACATTCTGTAATGTTTACCTTGTGTAGGGTTTAGTTTTTATACTGTCTATAAGAGATAACAAGAGGTTAAGTAGCTTGTCCCAAACTCGTAGCTAGTATGTGTTACAGCCCTGGTTCAGTTCCAGAATGGTCCTTCTACACTACAATGCTGCATAAGGAGAAGTCTCACAGGGAGGGAATGTGGTGTATCACACGCCGATGGTTCCACCAGATAATTAAGACAAGACGAAAATGTGCAAATGGACCTGTTCCCTATCATCTTCCATCACAGTGAGCTGGGTTGTGGGCCTGGAGGGAAAGTCTAGAGGATGGGACAAGCTAGCTCTGTGCTATGGCTGCCAAAGGAAAGACCCCTGTGAAGAAAAGACTATTAACAATCTCAGCTCCATTAAATTTAAAGCAGCTGCTAACAGTAGGGGCCTTTACATTGTCAATTATATGAATTTTCCTATTACTATGTCATACCAAAGAGCAATTATAGTACATTCATCAAATACTGCTTCTGCTTCTCTGGTTCTGTCCATTAATGCCACAGTGGCAGGCCTTAGAAATCCTTGAAGACAAATCTAACATGCAGACTTTAATTGTTTCAAGGATTTGTGGTCAGAAACAACACTAGGTGAGTAGTAGGGGGTCAATTACACAATTAGATAGTGATAGGCAGAGGCCAGCTCAACTCACACAACGCACCAAATATTTATATGCCAGTTCATTTTGCAAAGTGCTTTGACACCCACCATTGCACCTCGAGTTTGCTTCTATCCCATTAACCAGTCTGGGAACTATTTAATTGCCCTGCCTCTTTCACATTTGAGGAAATGGAGACTGGAGAGTCTCTGCTGAATCGGAGCAGAGGATTCCTGTGCAGTTCTGTCCTACTGAAGAAGCAGAGGAAGAGCAAATGACCAGTCTTATCTCATCATGCCCCAAAATTAAAACACAGGCATATAATGAAGAAAATGGTCCTACAAAAAGACAGGAAAGAATTAAGAGGAGAGAGTGGAAGGAGACGTAAAAGTAGTAAACATTGTTCTTACTAATGATGGCTCCTATTGAGATACCTTTATTTATGTTTTAATTTTAGAGAGAGAGCATGCACAGGCATTGTAGAGGGACAGAGGGAGAGAGAATCTTATGCAGGCCCCATGCTTAGCATAGAGCCCTATGTGGGGCTCGATCCCACGAATCAATGAAGGGCTCGATTCCATGATCCCTGGAATAATGACCTGAGCTGAAATCAGGAGTCAGACACTTAATTGACTGACCACCCACAAACCCTCAGTTGAGTTACCTTTAAATCATTCTCCTTCAAGTACGGTGTATGCTATTACAGCTCCATAAAGACAGAAAGACAAACTTCCAGAAAATGAGAGGGATGAGGAGGAGGAAAAAATAAGTAGTTCTTTTTAGTAAGAACTGATTTCAGAGAAAGCCTACTTACTCTCAAAAGGAAGGTCTCCCATGGTCTCAAAAGCAACAGTTTTTGTTTGTTTTTATATGAATGTGATATGTGACACTGTGTGAGTTTAAGGTGTACAGTGTGTAGCTTTGATATATTTATATATTGGATTATGGTTACCAATGCAGGGATATTTATCATATAACTACAGCACAGTAATTGTCTATATCATTATAGTATGCATTACATTTCTAGGGCTTATATACTACTCATTATAAGTTGTACCCTTAAACACCACCACTTATCCCTTCATCCCCTGATAAACACATTTTACTCTTCATTTTTTGTTTTGTTTTGTTTAATTTTAGGGAGAGAGAGCGAGCGAGCACAAGTGGGGACAGGCAGAGAGAGAAAGAGAGAATCTCTGTGCTGAGAGCACAGAGTGTGATGTGGGGCTCAATCCCACAAACCTGGGATCATGACCTGAAATTAAGAGTTGGATGCTCAACTGACTGAGCCACCCAGGTGCCCCATTTTACTGTTTTTTACAGGTTTAACTGTTTTTTTTTTTTTTTTAGATTCTACATATAGGTGATATCATACGGTACTTGTCTTTCTCTGTCTGACTTGTCTTGCTTAGCATAATGTGCTCAGTAGTTTAGAAATCACCAGAGAAATGACCTCTGCACAAGATGGTTCCTTTCAGTTCTGTGCAATGAAGTGCTCATGGAGCACCTAGTTCCAAATTCCTTTCTATGCACTTGGTAGACACTGAAATAAACAAGAAATGTTTCCTGCCCTTGGGAAATATGCCATTCCTGGAAGTGACCAAAACATTGGCAAATGATTCAATATGGCATTTTAAATGACAGAGGTGAGCTCAGGTTGCCATGGGAGCACAAAGGAGGAAGAACATCTAGATTAGCCTGAAGGAATTCTCCCAGAGCTGTCTCACATGATAAGTAAGAACAGATAGGGTTTTTTTTTTCTTTTTTAAAAAAAGAATAGGAAGGACTTGCCAAAGAAGGAATAGTGTAAGATACAGATTCTGCTCTACCACTTGGCCTTTCCTATGGAAGGAAACAGGTATAAGCCAGTTTTTGTGAATGGATGCTTCTCATCAGACCCCATATACGTCAAAGCAATAGGATGCTTTGGCATAGTGGTCAGAGCACCCAGTGTGTCCTTTACTCTGGCTCCCCATATTCTCATCTCTCTGTAGCTGCCCTAGGTTCCCCACTGTTACCTCAGGTTCCTGGAGACACTGACCCCCTAACTACTTGAAATAACTTGTGAAAAAAATCTCTTAAAGATTCTCTTAATTCAAATGGGATAACCATTTCCAAGGAATTAAGAATAAAAACAAACCCTAAATTTAAAAAAAAGATGGAATTCAGGATTATAAAACCAATTTATCAGGTTATCTATTATTGCATCACAAACTACTCCAAAACTTAAATTACCCCAATTGACTTAAAATAACCACTTCATCTACTTACAATTTTATGAGTCAGTAATTTAAATGAGTTTGGCTGAGTTACTGGTCTCTGATCCACATGGCATTTGCTGCTGGCTGGGACAAAAGGGTCCACTTTCAAGATGGCCTCTTAGTAAAGAGGAAGCTTTGGAAGCTTCAGCATTCCCTGACATTCCCTCCATCTCTCCCTCTCCCTATCTTTTCCCCTCTCCCTCCCTCATTCTCTCTTGATGCTGTCTTATTCTCTGGGACTCATTCATGTGACCTGAGATTCTTTCAAAGTGATTGTTTCAGGATAATCTCCCTGCCTGGCGGTTGGCTTCCAAGAGAAACATCTTAGAAACTGCTAGTACTCTTTCAAACATCTGACACTTGAATAATATCATTTTGCCATATGCTATTGGTCAAAGCAGTAGCAAACCATCTCATTTTCAAGGGGAGGATAAATAGATCTTTCCTCTCAATGGATGCAGTATCAAAGAATTTATGTCCATCCTTAATCTGCCACAGTAACTCAATAGAAGCTTGGCCAAAGTTTAGTTTCATTAAACTGTGAAGCATTTGGAGCAACTCCCCTGAATTTTTATTTCTCATCATGATGAAGAAAACAAAAAGCAAAGCTTATATCCTAAGTCCCTCCTCTTAAGTAGATGCCATGCTTGCAGCACTCTGTAAGGCGGCACGTAGAAAAAACAAGGAGATGGGCTATCAGTTGCAAAGGAATTCACCCAGACTATCAACACCTGTTTGTCCCATTTGGACCTCCTGTAGCAGATGGAATATTGTGAGTAGACCACTGTAAGACCCACACAATTCTCCCCTCCAGTGTCTATAAATAATTGCTAGAACTTTGCCATGGTGCTAACCTTCTCAGTGAGCCAGAATATGTAATATTACATACAAATCCTACTCTCTGGCAGGTTAAGAGTTACTGGCAGAAAAATCCAAGACCTAAGGAACTCACCATTAGAACCATTCTGAACATTATCTATAATGTGATTAGATAGAAGCGGTATTTAAACCTTTAAAAAAGAATGCCTAAGTATGTTGCCATCATAAGTAATTAATGGAGGTGAGACTAGAGTCCTGGCCATCTGACTGACCATCTGACTCCAAAGCTCATCTTTCTACTATCTGTACTTAGCTTTCTAATGCAATTTAAAAAAAGAAGAACAAAAAGAAAAAAAGAAGGCTCAATAGGAGGACATGGATGGCAAAAGCCATCCTTCTGAGAAAGGATAGAAGGTGTCTCCAAATCTTTTTAGTTACCCAAAGTAGCCATGACAGGCAAGCAGACAGGGTGCTTCTTGGGAGGTGCTAATGAACACAGGACCAGGAGACAATAGCTAGGGAAGATTAAAGAGGAAGCAAGCTATAATATCAATGGTTGTCTCCTGTGTCTGGCTACAGTTCAGGGGCATTTAGGAAGGCCTTAGGCAAATTTTCAGAGTAGGAATCTTGTCTTCTAGAATTCAAGTTTTCTTTGCCTTTACTCATTCTGGAGCTCTGGAGCTTATCTGCTCCCCCACCCTTACCATTGTCCCACAGCTTCTTGAAGGTCTAAATGCCAGCAACCTCCTGCTTCTCCCTCTTCCACTGAGAGGGCACTACCACTTCCCCTGCCTCCTTACAAAGCAGCTCCTAGAAATGACTCCAGTATCTGCCATTTGCACTCAGGTTTAGGGTTTCCTCTTCATAAAGTACTTTCATTTCCATACTTCTTCTCTCTCTTCACTGGCACCCCCTAAACCAAGTAATATAGGCAGCATCCATTTGCCCAGAAATCAATCTCAAGAGATACTTTATTTAATCAAAATAGGTTTTAATCAGAAGATCTAAAGGGAGGAGAAAAAGAGAGTCAATAAATAATTTCATTATTATACTTAGTAAACAATTTCTGAGGACAAGCAAAATTTTACAATGTCTTTACAAGGCAATGGCAATTAATTGTGAGAATCCTTCCACGCACTATGAATCACTTTCCTAGACTGGGATGATATTTTTAAAAATTCAATAATATTTTATGCGATTCCAGTTATAAAATTTATATAAAAGGTGAATATGAATGAAGAAAGGACTAGAACCAGGTCATCTGATCCAAATCCCACGATCTTTCTATTTTCCTTGCAAATTTCCCAATTGCTTTAGCTCTGGGTTGTCTCTATGGTAACAAAAGGAATGTTTCCAGTTCTCTCTATACCAAGAACTTTCACATATATGCTTTTATATGCTTAAAGGTAACGGGGATCCATTAAAGGAGTCTATATTGCTTCAACCAGGTTAAACTGCAATAAAGAGAACCCCAAAATCTTAGAGGGTTCAACCCAATGAAAGTTTATTTTTCATACACGTCCAAGTCCAAAGTGGGTCAATTGACAAACCTCTTTTTCATAATCCTTTGGAGATATTGGCTGAGAGAGCACCGTCTTGCACATACTGTCAAACAGGCTCTAAGATGATCAGAAGGAAGATGTTAACTTGCACACTGGCTCATAAAGCTCTGACCTGGAAGAGATGGCGGTTTCTGCCACTCACATTTTATTGGCCAAAGCAAGCTGTGTGTATTCTGCCTAAGTTCAGAGGGGATGGGGAACTACCAACCTACACATGTGTGAAAGGAGAAGAGATGCAACATTTGCAAACAATCAAAATTACTATCACATACTCAAGATAGAAGTAAGCATGACTGAAGGTTATCCTATACACTAGGTAATTTAATAACTCAGTTATAAGTCATTTAAAACTCATATGTAGTCTATGGGTAGACACCAACAAGAATAAGAGAATAAGTGAGCATGGTTCATGAAAGCAGGAATGAAAAAACACTTTTCAAATAATCCCCCAAATTAGTCACAAGGATAAGATGATTCAACACACTTAAGTAGTCTGTATATCACAGATTCCTAGTTCCTAGATTTTAAAAGTACCATAATGAAAACCAACAATCAGGAATATCCAAAGCTTCTAGAATATCTCAAAACAAAAGTTATTATAACTAATCAACTGTATATGGGAGGTAGATGGAGAAAATTATTATGAAAAATTGGTTACAACGTTATTATATGGCAGTTTATTTATCCTAGGAAATTGAAACTTACATTATTTGATTTTCTATAATTTATATGGAAATTTCTCACATATCATTGCCTCAAATCCACATAGCAATCCAGCAAAGCAGTTCATCCTTATCTCCATTTCAGAGGAGAAGAGACTGAGGCTCTGTAAGTATATGGTTTGACCAAGGTCCCTCATATAAAAAGAGTGCCAGAGCCCATTTTGAGCCCATTTTGAACCTGTCCCATTAACCCAAGAAAAGTTGAAATGTAGCAATAAGATCACAGGTACTAAATTCTCATTTGTAAAGGTTTATTTGTTTATTTTGAGAGATAGAGACTGTGTGTGAACAGAGGAAAGGCAGAGAGAGGGAGAGAGAGAGAGAGAGAGGGAGCATCTCCTGACAGCACAGAGCCCAATGCAAGGCCCGAACCCACAAAACTGTGAGATCATGACCTGAGCCGAAATCAAGAGTGAGATGCCTAACTGACTGAGCCACCCAGCTAATCCTACAGATATGAAATTCTTAAAGCTGGAAGTATTTAGTCTTCCATTTCTTAAGCTGTGTTCTGTATAAGAGCAGGTGTTCTTGGAAATAAAGAGAAAATGGAAATAGGTTTGGGACCCTCGGGGTTAAGGAAAAGAAAATATAATTTCTTACAAGACTTTGCAGGATCCTTAATGTGGTATTAAGCATTGTTGGTTTCAATGAGTGATGTGGTTGACAGAATAATTATCCCTCAAGATGCCTACATTCTAATCCTGAACATGCAAATATGTTACATGACAACAGGGACTTTGCAGATATGATTAAGGGTCCTGAGATGGGAGACTGTCCTGGATTATCCTAGTGGGCCTGACTGTAATCACAAGGGTCCTTATAAAAAAGAGACAGGCATGTAAGGGTCAGAAAAGATGTGATGATATAATGATGGAAGTAGAGGGCAGAGGTAAGATGTTCCTTGGATCGTGTCTAAAAGCTGGAAAAGACAAGGAGATGACCCCTGCTCTAGAGCCTCTAGATGGAAACACATCTTGCCAACACCTTGATTTTAGCCCAGTTATACCCATCTTGAACTTCTGACCCTCAGAATCGTAAGACAATAAATCTTTGTTGTTTTAATCCATTAAATTTGTGGCAATTTGTTACAGTGCCACAGGGAACAAATGCAGGTGGATACAGTAAGTCTTTGTTTTTAAACTTATTTGTAATTGAACCTTTTATCCCCTGAAATGCCTATCTCAAGAAATACAGCTTGGAGAACAATGGTATAATCCAGTCCCCTACAATTATCCTGAGGTATGGCTTACTCATGTTGAGAATAACATGTTTGATCAGGGTCAAAAAATAATAGTAAGGACAAGAGAGCAGTATTTGACATTTAAAGCTTGGTGAGACTAACTCTCACTTCATCACCCCTTGGTATTAGTTGCAAAGGATTCGTCTCCTAAACATTACATGCGCCTTCCTCTCTTGGCTACCTGGAGAGAAAAGGCATCCCTCCTTTCCGTATCTCCTCTCCCTTCAACACAGACACTTTTCTTATATGCTGCAGGAAAAAATAATTTGAAGCAGGTGACAGCAGATCTCTTCTTTTTAATGCCCTTTGCCTCAGGCACAAGACTGGATCTTTCCAGACACTAGAAATGTTATGAGTGGACATTCACCCATTCTCCCCCTGGCAAAGCCAAAACATACTTTTCAACTGGATCTCAGAAATGCTGATGAATATCAGAGGCCTGACAGGCTGCATTTTTTACTTGTGTCTTACTTGGGGTGGCTTGTGCAGGAGAGGAGAAGAGAGGGAGGGCAGGTCTCTCTAACCTCTGACCCTGCCTCGGCCTGCCAGAGAGGAGGCGAGGGTGATGAAATCCATCCTGCTAATGCAACAGGCTTAATGCTGGTGGGTTTGAAACCAGCAGAACCACAAATTGCAAACCTTCTCAGAGTGCAGCATTTCAGGATCATAAAGAAGTATAAATCATCACTAAAATAGGAGAAAACTGGACCCCTAGCCTTCACAGGTTTCTACAAATCATTTTTACCTCTTACCCAAGAGAAACACTCATGATGCATTAGATTTGGAGGAAGGAGGAAAAATTCCTGGAGAGCACAACTGTGGTTATGTCACTATCACTGAAGGGGCCAGCATGATTGAACTGTTTTGCCAGGACAGTAGCTTTAATCCCCCAAAGGCAACTGCAATACTCCAGTAAGTAGAAAATGAAGGTCTGTCCAATAATCTAGAATGATTGTTAATGTGAGTTCCAAAGACCTTAAATATGCTTTATTCCAACATGTTAGAAGGCCATTGTTTATTCCATTTTCACAGCCTGCCCTTCTTCAATCTCATCAACATTTGTTCATTGGGATTGTGGCCAATATCCTATGGGCTGGAACACAAGCCACAATGAAGCAAGCAAGCTTCTGGCAGACTGTTAGATTTTTCTTGATCTAGTTGGAGGGCCCAGGTGATGTACAGATGTCTTCCAAATGAGCTCTACTTCTTTATACAGAAGGCAGGCTATGGCCATAGGCTATTATTTGATATTTTCAGTTGTCAAGTCACTTCTGATGGCTGAAAACATTTACCTTGCTATCAGAAAGACAATGGGCTGATCTTTAAGAAATAATCAGTAGAAATACTACTCATTGCCATCCTTTATGAAGTGACTTATTCAGCAAATACCTGATAGTCTTCCATGAGCAACAATACAGAACTGACTAATTCCCTTATCCTCAAGGAGCTGATTGTATTTTGCAGGATAAATATCCATGTAAATATGTGGAATACAGATTCGGTCACAAAGAGCAGAGACACCCATTCTGTCTATGTGTCAGCAGAGGTGTCACATTTGCAAGAGGCACTTGAACTCAGTCTTGAGAAAATTAGTCAGAATTCAAAAGTCGTGGCTTTTCAGAGCTCGCAGAGGCATGAAGAGCAACAACCCTTGGGGAAGTGCGAGTGGTTCTGAATGGCTAAATTGCAGGGTGAGGTACGCAGTCATCAGAAGGAAAGTTGAAGAGACAGGAAGAAACCATATTAGGGAGGGCCTCATGTGACAAGAAGGGCCTTCTGCTTGATGCCACATCAAAGAGGATTAACAAGTTTACTCAAAACCACTTGGGATAACAGCCTGAGTTGAAATTGAAATAACCTGTGTTCTCTTTGATTATCCAGCTTTTTCACTTCTCCTATCAATCAGGTCCAGGTATTTCAAACAAAAGGAGTTCTTTTTCAAACAAAGAGAATTTAATACAGGGTATTGTTTACATAGTGATGGGAAAGTTAAGAAGCCAAATCAGGGCAGTGAAGCAACCTAGAAATTAGCAACAGCAGCAGATTACTATGTGATGTTACAGGTACCCAGAAGCCAGTGATATCTGGCTGGAACTGGGACTAGGCGTGTGATAGCAGCTTCCCCTCATAGGCCTAGAAGATAGAGTGATGGACTCCCTGGCAGGACCTACAACCATAGAGAAGTTGCACCTGCTTTGAGATGCCACCAGATAGAGGGGAAAAAAGAAGAAATATGCTTGCTTCTTCCTTTCCCTCTAGTTTTCCCCTGGTACTGTCCCTTGGGCAAGCATATCTAGAAGTTAGTAGACAAGGAAATATGGGAAATGCCTTTACTGTGCACAGAGCAGTGCAGGAAAAGTACAGTAGATGAATATCCGTGACCTACACAGTCCAGCCCTATTTTGCTTCTTAGCATCCACTGCACTTCTCTGCCCATATTTAGCTCTCACATCATAACAGCTTCCCTCTCTTGTTTCACAGAATATTATCCTCAGAATACACAGAATAACCGTCCTGCATAAAATGAACATGTTCTCACCCATTTCCCAAAAGGTGAGATGTAAAGGCCCATCAATCACCATGTCCATATTGAAGTAAAGTATCCTACCCTTCATGCCATCACTAGCCTATGAACTAATTTTCTAAAAGTAATTGCTACTGACATCTTTGAAAGAAAACAGTAAGGGAAAATGAAACAAAACAACAGGATAATGTATACAGTGAATATGTGGAGCATATAACTGATCATGAGGCCACAGTTGATTTCTTTACAGAGGCTTTACTGAGTTGTAATTGATACACAATAAAGTGCACATATTTAAAGTATGCAGTTTGATATACTTTGACATATGAATATGTCAGTGGAATCATCACCACCAAAAGTTTCTTCATGTCCCATTGAAATTCCTCTCCTCTGTTTCTCCCTATTGCCCACCCCCACTCCCCCAGCCCCAAATAACCACTGATCTTTCTGTCACAATGAGTTTTATATAAAAGTTAGGACTCATGCAGTATTTTGTATGGATTCCTTCACCTAGCAAAGTTATTTTGATACTCATCCATGTTGTTGTGTGCAGCAATATCCGTTCTCTTTTATTGTTGAGTAGTAATATATTTTATATACATATATATTTATATCTAGACACATATACACATATAGATATAAATATCTATACACATATAGGTATATAGATATACCATCATTTATTATCTATTGGTCTGTTGATGGACATTTGGAGTATTTGCTATTTGGGGCTATTAAAAATAAAAGTTGTCATGAAAAGTCATATTCATGTCCTCAAATGGGCATATATTTCCTTTTCTCTTGAGTAAATATAGAGGAGTGGAATGGCTGGATCGTTTATGAAGAATAAGTTTAACTGTTTAAGAAAACTGTCGAAGTCTTTTCCAAAGTTGTTCTATCATTCCTAGTTGATATTCTTCAAACACAATGTTACCTTTGCTGTACATCATAACTGATCAGGATTCTTGAACTCATGGGGTATTCCAAACATTCCTGAAATATCTGCATATACAGCTTTCTGCTATTCTTGGTTTACTATTGTTTTCAATTGACATTTATTATTAGACATGAAATTACTAAGAGACACTTTAGTGAATCCACCAATGTCCAGGATCTAAGAACCAGGTTCTAAGTTTCTACTTATCTGTATTGTGTAGAAACAACCCTAATTACCTTTGGCAATCAGAATCACCCAGCCAGAACCAATCACCTTTCTGAATCAATGAGTACTAAATCAATAGCATGAGGATGCAAAAAGAGCTCCAATCCAATGGAACAAGTGTTGTGTTCCCTGGTGGAAATAATACTCTTTTGGGAACCAAGACCTATGCATGGGATAGGGATAGGAAGCAAACATTCTGTAAATGTACTACTAGGTGTAATAATGACAGGGTCAACTCCTACTTCCACTTTGGTACCAAGACTTGTAAATTCCAGCCCTGAGAAAAAGATGTCATTAGTTCAAAGCACATGCTGTATCCTGTAGGAGAGCAACTTAAACTCACAGAATGCTGTCACCACCTAGTGCCAATACTGAATCTTCAGTTGATGTCCACAATTCTATCAGGCTATTTACTTCTCTATTTTTTAAGTTTATTTATTTATTTTGAGAGAGAGAGAAAGAGAGAGCCTGAGTGAGGGAGGGGCATGGAGAGAGACAGAGAGGAAGAGAGAGAGAATCCCAAGCAGGCTCCACTCTGTCAGCACAGAGCCAGACCCAAGGCTCAAACTCGTGAACTATGAGATAATGGCCTGAGTCCAGTTCAAGAGTCAGAGGCTTAAACTACTGAATGAGACACCCAGACACTCCCAGCCAATCTACTTCTGAAAGCAAAGATATAAAAAGAAAACTAATAACGTTTGTAGACATTTCTCTTGATGTATAATAGTTTCCTCAGTCAAAAGCAATGTTGTAAGGGATACTATCATGATAAATAAGGTACTAAGTCCATAATGGTAGCGCATACAAAATATTTAAATATGTAAAACAACCATAAACCACTGGGCTATATTCTAGAAGGTACAGATTGCTGCCCCTAACCTATGATGGAAAAGGACAGAAATATAATCAATCTATTACCAGATCAATAGCTTGATCCCCAGTAGTGTAATAGTACCAAGTTAGGGGCTCAGGATTGGCCTTTGCTGTTGATACATTAAATACTTAGGAACTAGGTAGCCATATCAACTTTAATGAGGAGGAGCTCATGTTTTTGCATCCATGCAAAGCTTCCTTCCCACCATTAGAGGCCAGTTTGCAAAGCAAACATCAGAGCAGTTCAGAGAAGAGACTGACATCAATAGAACACATCAACTTATCCATTTGATTATTACGAGACACCTCTCCATGGATATCCTTTGAAGAATGTCACAGGAACATAAGTATGCTCACATTATTACATGGAGTCTTTCTACATATCTTCTCCTAAAACTCATTGTTGGCCATCATCTAATTATGTTTGTTCTGAGTTCCTGAACAACAAGCCAAATTGTTAGCCATTGTTAGAAAGATAATGTAGATCTATACCTCAGGACATATTTATTTACAAGTAAAACAGATAATCAGGTCTACTATCTGAAGTTCATCCCACTTACGTGATTTTCCTTGACAACTCTTTTTAAGGGCTACCTCAGTGGTTCTAGAATGCAGCAACAATGATTTTTGTCTGGTTACAGCATATTTTACAGACTCATCTATAAGCCAGCTTTGAATTTTTTTGTCTTCTATCAACTGGTAATAGATCTGGAAGCAATAAATTATGCTTCTGGTGAGTCCTAAGGAAAATATGCATCTTCTTTCAAGGCAACTTTTTCAGGTGAATAAATTAAAAGCTCTTTTAGTCCAGGAAGACTACCTTCATCAGATGTAATTATATCTGTTGGTAATAAAACTTTGGGGATATGTTGTGTTCTTAAACTCAATTGCATCTGCTCAAATATCCCCTCCACATGCTCAGAGATCTACGATTTAAATAATGCCTTAATGATAAGGCTCACATAAATTGGTGAGCCTGTGTTTTCAACTTGCATGGTAACTCTGCAAACTGTACATAGTTCTGATCTGTAACCTTGATTTCCCTTCTGATATAAATAAATTCTAAGAATGCTATAGCAGCTTTCTGATTTTCTGGCTGTGTCCCTTCAGCTAAGAGTTTAAAGCTCTAAGCTTATCATTTTCTTTTTGTAAGTGGTCCAGCACAATCAAAAACAGCCATCTCATTTTCATAGTTAGATGCAAGAGCTACTTGTTTTCCCAAAGCCTAGCTTTCAATTGGCACATCACTGCAAATAAACCAGGTTATAATTTAAGTAATTGCAATGCCACTTGATGAGATAGATTAATTATAGTATCCCATTTTCCACCTGAAAGTTTTGCACTGTGTTCAAGCTAAAAGAAGCAAGCAATTTAAGCTCAGAATTTGTTCATGAGAATTTGTTTCCTAGGACTAATCCTGGTATTAAAAAATTGTATCAGCCAAAGTCTAATCAGGAAAATATAAATCAATTTAAGTATTTCAAATAAGAGAAATTTAATATAGGAAAATGTTTGAATATGTGTTGACAGAGCTTAGTAATTTAATAGGAGATCATGAAAAAAAATCCCACACACAGATTAGAAGAGCAGGAAAGCCCTCTATACACAGGGATAACGCAAAAGTGATTTTTCTGAAAAAGTTCTGGAGCCAGCTAGAGGGGGTACAATTCAAAGTGGGTTTTTTTGTTGTTTTGTTTTTTGTGGGTTTTTGTTTTTGTTTTTGAGAGAAAAAGAGAGAGAGCAAGTAGGGGAGGGGCAGCAGGAGAGGGAGAGAGAGAAAATTCCAAGCAGGCTCCATGTCTGGCACAGAGCCTGACACAGGGCTCCATCTCATGACAATGAGATCATGACCTGAAATCAAGAGTTGGATACTTAACCAACTAAGCCATCCAAATGCCCCTGAAATTTTTAACTAGTAGGGACATCTCCATTATAATGAAGAAGGACAAGGTAACTACAAATGTATGTTTGACATTAGGAAGATATTTTGTTGTCACTGAGAAGTTAACAGAGATGATCCTTGATATATAGGAATTCAACAGGGAATGAGATATGAGTGTACACGCATGTACAATAGCCCTGTGTCTGAAGGAATATGACAGATATATGAAACTGAAAGAAGGGCAATGTGTCTGGAGCCAACTAAAGAAGATGGGAATATGGTACACACTGACACTGGACAATACAAAATACTACAGGGCATGTGAAATAGTATTTTTTTAATCCATAGAGCAGTGGGTAGGCTATCAAAGGGTTTCAACCTGGAAAGTAACAGATTCAGATTTGCTATGAAAAGATGACTCTAGTCATGTCACAGAAAATGCATTGGAAGGTAGGTTGTTACCATGGTATCTTGGACTACATTGAAGTTGATAGAGATGATGAGTAGTGGATATATTTGAGCGAGCTTTAGAAAAAAACATAATAACAGGACTCAGTGTGTGAGGTGGTATCTCAGTGTGGTTTTGATTTATATTTCCCTGATGATGAGTGACACTGAGCATCGTTTCATGTGTCTGTTAGCCATCTGGATGTCCTCTTTGGAGAAGTGTCTGTTCATGTCTTCTACCCATTTCTTCACTGGATTATTTGTTTTTTGGGTGTGGAGTTTGGTGAGTTCCTTATAGATTTTGTATACTAGCCCTTTATCCGATATGTCTTTTGCAACTATCTTTTACCATTGTGTCAGTTGCCTGTTAGTTTTATTGTTTCCCTTGCCATGCAGAAGCTTTTTATCTTGATGAGGTCACAATAGCTCATTTTTGCTCTTGATTCCCTTGCCTTTGGGGATGTGTCAAGTAAGAAATTGTTGCAGTTGAGGTCAAGGAGGTTGTTTTCCTGTCTCACATTCAGGTCCTTTATCCATTTTGAGTTTATTTTTGTGTGTGGTGTGAGAAAATGATCTAGCTTCATTCTTCTGCATACAACATCTCACTTTAAAAGTTGTTGAAGGATTGGGATGCCTGGGTGGCTCAGTCAGTTGAGCCTCTGACTCTTGACTTCAGCTCATGTCATGATTTGAGGTTCGTGGGTTCTGGCCCTACATCAGGCTCTGCACTGACAGTGCAGATCCTGTTTGGAATTCTCTCTCCCTTCCTCTCTGAGTTCTCAAGAAAAGTTGAATGTGAATGCTGAGGTTGGTTTTTTTTTTTTTTTTTTAATATGGGAATGTTGGATGCTAAAATCAACAGGTATTTTCAGTTCATGGTGAAAAACTAGAAAACACATTTACTTTCTGTTCCTCCTGAAACTATATTTAATACAAGTATAGAAATACCAAAATTAATACCAATCAAAGCCAAGAGAATGTGGAAGTTATCCACCACAGAAAGATTTTGATACATTTCAAGAAGGCAAAAAGTGAAATGCAGTACTGATGAAGAAAAAGATCAAGAAAATACTGTGCAAAGAAGGGGCTGCACAAGGCCAGCCTGCTTCTGCTGAGCCCTGTATATAGTCAAGTTCAGAAGAGAGAATAGGGGTTGAAAACAAGGAGACAAAAAGGGGGAAAAGTTCATTTAATGAGTTCCATGGGTCATTCAGTCTTCCCTTCATAGTAACTCTGTAGGAAGTACAACAGATTATTGGTGAGCAAGACAAGGAAAATGGAGGGACTGTTGAACCACATGGTGTCAGCTCTGGTTCATTGTCACTACTGCCAACTCCATCCAAGACAACACACCCATGGCTTCATGGACTATAACTGGAGATTGTTGCTTCATAAATTGTCAAATGAGAAGCAGTCTTCCTGGCAACTATAAATTGCAGTTATTATCAAATTATTTTTATTAATGATTAAATTAATCATTTAAAATTATTTTGTATTAACAAATTCTGTCTCAACATATTTGCTTCTGCCAAGACAAATGATCTCAGAATAACCACTTGCCATCTAATATATTTTGCCTGTAAGGACAAGTAATAGAATGATCATTATTTCGAAAAAGTATCCTATTTGTCTACTTCCATTTGACAAGAGAATTCAAGAAGAGGATATTTCTGGGATAATTTTACCCAAATTTCTTTGTATTGTCCTCAAGCCCCAACACTTTTCTCCCCATTTTCTCCCTGGGAAATAAAACGATGGAAATAACATGATTGTCATTTATTGTCTTCAAATATATCTAATGTCATCATCTTTTTCAGAGTTCTTATAAGAAATCTCTGCCCAAAATTTGTACAAGCTTGCTATTTCTGTTCAAAGAAACACCACCAAGAAACTATTCCTTACCAAACTCAAATGGTATCAAAGGACTTGTGGTTTAATGTCATTTCTGGAAATCATTTTTGGTCATAGAAAGATTAGAAAGGGCTTATAATATTTCTCTTTTTATTTTTTCAAACAGAATTAGGGTCTGAGCAAAACCTTTTGTGTCCTACCAACCCCCAAGTTTGTTGGGGATGCAAGTTCAAATATGCTCTAACATGCTATAAAAGCTCTCATAACCAGACCACCAAAGCTAATTTTGTAAGACATGAATTATGCCCTGGGCTATTTTAAATATGAAAAAACTAAATATAGTAAAGCCTTGATTCACGAGCATAATTTGTTCCAGAAACATGTTTGTCATGCAAAGCACTTGTCTATCAAAGCCAATTTCCCCATTGTAAATAATGGATACTCAAACAATTTATTCCACAACCCAAAAATATTTATATAAAAATCATTACAATACTGCACTATAATACAAAATAACAAAGAAAATACAAAATATAAAGAAAAAGGAACAAATTAACCTGTAATTACCTCTGAAACCCTTCGTGGCTGGTGTGAAGGAAACAAGAGAGGAAAGATTTCTTGTGTAGGATGAGTTTCATTATCGCTAACGAATGTTGACTACACTACAGTATTAATAAGCTCTTGTCATATGCTCTACTTAATGTAACTGGCAATAAGGCAGCAGAGGAAATGGTCTATATCTGCAGGCAGCCTGACCTAGAATGAAGCAAAGCATTCCTAAGCTTCCTCTTGTATAGAAAAGCAAAGGACTGCCCATAGGTGCTTGAAAGTGAAAAAAAAAATTGACCAGTGCTGGTTGTGGACCCCTTCCAATGTTCTGAAATATCTCTGATTTCTGCCAAACACCATGGCCTGAGACAGAGCATCGGAGCATGGGAGACAATCACCCACATTCCACATAGAAATGGAGAGACTGACAGAGACAGACACAGAGACAGAATGATTGGCTCAATTGTCATGCAACGTTTGGCATCATGTACACCTTGTATTGCAAGGCATCCCTTGTTTGTCAAGTTAAAATTTATCAGAAATGTCTACTTGTCTTGTGAAACACTTGCAGAAAAAGTTGCTCACAATCCAAGATTTTACTGTGTCTATAGATGTATACATAATATGTATATCATATATAAAATTTTTAATACATATTTTTTACTGATCTATAGGATTCTTGGTTCTGAAACTTATGCATGTCATGTCCCAGATATGCAATATCAGTCCCGTGAGAGAGGAAACACTTCAATGAAGTAAGCCACAGAAATGAGGTTCAAACTAGGTAAAGCCACATGTAGGCCAGGATTTTTCAAACCTTCTTCTTCATGCTGAAGCTTCCAGCTCCTAGACAATAATACATATTTCTCTTGCCAGACACCCAAGTATATCTGTCCCCTCTTGGTTATGAGTCTCTAGACTTCTGTTTATGTGCCAACAATGTGAGGTGAAGAATAAACCTGGCTGGCATGCTCACAACGACCAAATTGTGTTGACCTTTCTTTAATCCAATAAGTTAATCCACTCTTAAATTACAAAAAATGCCATGTTTGCATTCTAGACAATAGTGAGATGCCTTACTAGACATATTCCTAGAAGGCCAGAGAAACTGGCTTCTAATCCATATGGAATAACCTACTGATGAATTTCTTCCAGATAGACCACAACATATCTAGAATATAATCTTTTATATTTTTACAAACAGTCTTTACATATAATCTTATGTATCTGGATTCTTCAGAGTAGACCAAAGAGAATATCTGGGCTGTAAGTCTCAGTTACAAATGTGGGATGGTACTATGCTTACCACGGGTGGTCCATGACCTACATCTTCTGAGATCAGAACCCATTGTGGTCCCTGATTAATTTATGAATTGAGCTTTTGATCAAGGAAGGCCTGGTCCTGGGCAGTGCCTGTGCTCATTGTACATATGGAACCAGGCTAAGTACCCTAAGAACTAGGAAAAAGAAAAAGAGAACATGGTAACACATGATGCGTATATGGTAAGGAGGCACCACAGTCCAGAGTAAGAGCTCTGGGAGTCACTAGCTGGGCTTGAATCCCAGCTAAGCCACACCACCTGTGTGACCTGAAGGGCGGTCTAAATTGTAACTGTTGTTTTGCCAATTCCTCAAAAGGAAGAAAGCAAGAAGCCGCCTGCCAGGAAAGGAGGTCTTGAGGCACAGCATCCAGTCAGGTCAGGGTTTGGTGAGTGCTTGGAAACTGGCGCCGTCTGGAGGGCGATGCTGAAAGCCAGGGCAGACCTAGCGAAGATGCAGCTGGCTCGAAGCTGCAGGGAGGGTCCCGGGAGCAGCGCGCTGCTCCCTCGCAGCGTTGGGAGCCCCCGGCGCTCCTCTTTCTTGGGGAAAAGGCTGGCGACACAAACCGAGGCACTGAGGGGCCCGACAACACCGCACTCCTCCACAGACCCCACGCAGTGGCCTTGCTGGCTGGGTACACGTGCCAACAGGCACAGCGGCCAAGGGCAGCAGGCAGCCTACACACCACAAACGGCGACCGGAAGTCCCGGGCGCAACAGCCTAAAGGGCGGGGCTCTGGGGCCTCCCCTTTGTCCTGTGCTGTGTTCTGTTGTCAAGGTTCCAGTGCGCGCCTTCTTTGTGACGTGTCCCAGGTATGCATCACTAGGACCAGGCTGGCCTTTCAGGCTCAGTGCGTGTTTGACCTTGAGAGGAGTCAGAAGCTTTTAGTCTCCAACCTCGAGATCCTTTGGCGCACAACCAGCTCAATATGGGCAATCTCCTGAGTAAGTTTCTACGTTTCCCACTGGTCCACCACGGTCCCCTGCCTGGCTGTGATCGGCCCCTGGTCCGCCTGCCCGTGATCCCCATCCACCACCTGGCAGGGGCCACCCCGCTGCTCCTTCATCTGCCCTGGACCATGGGGGCAGGCTGTTCCATCGGGATCCTAGGCCTTTACCAGACCAGAGGAGGCGGTACCCCATCCTGCAGGCTGCAGGTACCTCTCTGACTATCCTCCCCTTGGTGATCTGGAGTAACCCTCCGAAAAAACCTGTGGTGTCTTCTAACTCCACGATGTTTGGGCACCCCAGAGCCATAAGAATCCCTCCACCGGGGCACAAATTAACTCTCTAGCGTTCACCATCTGAGACTGGAGAGGGGGATGTGTAGCCAGACCCATCCTGGTACCTCACACTTTTGTGCCCAAATGGGATGGAGGAGAAGGCCCAAAAAGATGCCAGACAAAAGATGGAGGATCCTGGAGAGGCCAAAGGGCAGGATCAGAGCCCCCTGTAGCTGCGGGAGACATCAACCAAGAAAGTGTCAGGTGAAAACCATCGGGCTGTCAGGGACACATTCCTATGTAGCGAAGAGAAATGGGCTAAGGAGCCTTCAGGCATGTCATCAGGGAGCTCTTTGCCCCTGTGTCTGCCAGCAGTAGGCCCTGCAAACGGAAAATATCCATGCCACCTTCTCTGCCGCTGCCACCACCACAGCCACAGTTGTGGGGCCGTGGGGAGTTGCCCCCACCTCCTAAGCTTCCTTGTGTAGCCATGGACAAAAACCTGGACACCTGGAATAAGATCTTGGAGGACAGAAGAGAGATCAAAGCAGACTGCTCGGACACTCTGCCTGCCCCTGCTCTCTCCATACCGGCAACAGAGACTGCTAACTGTCTCCCTTCTGGCATTAACATGGTGCAAGTCCCTAGTCTTACAGCAGACTTGGCTGACCAGTCTGCCAGGCCCCCAACCCCATCTGTCCCTCCATCTTTACCACCAAGTGTTGCTGTTTCCACTAGCTTCCCCCTTGGGGGTTCTGGTGTCACCTCCACTCCAGTAGGCAAGGCCCCTGCCAACTGCCACTCAGCTTCAGACAGCGAGGCCATGGACACTCCATCTCCATCTCAGGCTTCCATCATCTATTCCTCCTCTGTGTCCAGGGACAACCAGGTGCCACTTTATGCAGTGCTTCCCAGTTCTGAGAACACACCATCCGGTAACAGTACTGTTATGGCCCAGGTAGCATTTGGACACAATGTAAATCCAGACACTGGGGGCCACCCATATACCCAGTTAGTGGAGCAGTGGGCCAGAACTCCAGCATTCCCACAGCTGGAGACTCTACAGTATCCATGACCTATAAGTGTCCTGGGCGCTCATCCAGGCAAAGAAAACGTCCTGCATGTGAAAGTGTTGCCATCCTGGAGCAGAGGTGTCGGTCAGGAGGTCAGGTAGCCTTCCCCTTTAATCCAAGCAGCAAGGGGCCAACCGTCAAAAACCCAGGTGGTGGAGTAGTGGGAGAAGGCCACGCTGTTCCCAGGAATGGAGACTCAGCTGTGCATGGTACAAATAAACCTACCTGGGACCCATCTACACAGAGTAAAATTGACCCACGTGAAAGAGCCACCACTCTGGACAAGAACGGTGTGTCAGGGGACATGTCAGTCTTCTCCTCAAATCCAAGCAGCAGGAGGCCAACCATCAAAAACCCAGGTGGTGGAGTAGTGGGAGAGGGCCCTGCTGTTCCCAGAAATGGAGACTCAGCTGTTCCTGGTACCTGTAGCACTACCTGGACCCATCTACACAAAAACAAATTACTCCATGTAAAAGAACCCCTATCTTGGCGAAGACACCTGTGTCAAGAGACGGGTGTGTTCACTCAGCACAGAGCCCCTGCAGCTTGCCAGGCCACACTGCCTCAGTCGCAGTTGCAAGTGGCAATGACAACTCTGTGCTTAGACCCCCTTGTCGTTACATGTTCCTTTCCAGTAATGGCGGTCCACCTGCCCAGCAGACAGTAGGTAAGCATGGAGGGGACAACATCATTCTCACAATGGTAGGACCTGTTACTCTTGCTTCATAGCAGAATAATTGCGGAGGACCCAAGGCAGATGCAGCAAGTGCTACAACAGCTGTAGACACTATCACATCTATGATGGCAGGCCTCTGTGTCAGCTCCCCTGCTAAGAACACTGTGAGCTCACTTACCCCTAACACAGGTGGTGCTCTTGGGAAGAGCTCCATGCCTGCTATGACTGGATAAACTTCCCGTCCCTCATCCACACACAGCGCATATGCCCCCACTAAGCACAGTGCTGGTCATGCGATAGGGGATGGCACCATGAAAGTTTAAACAGAACTTGGGCTGACCCTAGTCAGGTGCTCCTCTGGAGGAGCAAGCTCTGTGTTTATCCTGGTCAACTGTGCCAGTGCTCTGGGCATGACTACAGCACCTTCATCACCTGCCTAGGGCTTCATCAGAGCCACCAAAGAATTCCTTTCTCTTGTCCTGAGTCTCCACAAATAAGGACCAAATATTCCTCTGCAAATTGTATATAACCGGGAATGGGCTTTGTTGCACCAGAAAGGGACCCAACTGCTTTAAGTGAAACTTAACCTGATCACTTCATACAAGTGTGTACATTGTGTGCACAAGTGTATTTTTGTGTGTGTTGTTCTGTGCATGTGTGTATATGGAGGGCAAAGGGCACATGAGCCCAGCTTAGAACTACTCTAGAATGACACCAGATTCAAGAAGTTCCAATGGTGGAAAATTGAAGACAGTTGCATAAATCATCAACTGTGCCATCCCTGGCGTGACTGTGAACTTGGCTGACCCAAGCTCATGGCCAGTTTTCTCTGGTCTTGGAACCGGCAGGATACCCCTGTTGTCTGTAGTGGTCTCCCCAATCTATTTGCCTCGATGGGCTTTTATCATTCCCACATTGTATACTCATACACATAATATATACAAAACTTTGTTCTTATTAATCCTCCTTTGCTCATGTGTCTTTTTGACTCAGCAGTAGAGAAAGAATGAACCTGTATGAATGGTGATGGGTTGAGCCAGACTTAAGGATGCAGAATTTTCCATGTCACAGTGACTGGGGTGTGGAAGTGGCTACATGTTCTACCTGCATGCGCTGACGTCTGCACTCTGCAGTTTGAATATAAGGGATGACAGTCCAGGAGGAAGGATGATACAAAGGAGAGAGAGATGAGGTGACTCACCCTTGCCGCTTCCCTCTGTGTTGTGCTCTTCTCTCACCCCACTCTGACCTTACAGGAGGCTAGATAACCCCTGATGTGTCTAAGGAAACCACTCGATGATTTTTTTAGAGAAAGTTTTAATGTTTTCTTGTATGTCTTCATATTTAATTTAGACTTAGGCCAGTCATTCTTATACATTCTCTTATCACCCAGGGAAGATAGATTTGAGCCTGGATGAACAAAGGGAGAAAGAGCACATACTTGCTCTGTAATTGCTGGAAATTTCAGTTTCTTTGAATTTATTGTGCTGCTTCAATTCAGTGGAAGAGATTCTCTTCAGTAACTGGCCCAGCTCTGATCTAAATCACGAAAGTATCAAAACACAGGTGACAATTTTGCCCAGTTCTGGTTGACCCTAGACTCTTTTTGCTGGATCTCCACTAGACTTAAGAAAGGCAAAATTCTTGACTGTGTGGAGCCTCCATTCTAGACGCAGGGGAGCAGAAATACAAACATGCAAATTATCTAGTTGGGTAGCCAGTAACTACTGTTATGGAGAATAAAACAGCATATGGAGCATTGAGATTATAGGCAGAATCACAGTGTTCAATTTAAACTTAGGTGGACAGGATAAGCCTCACTAGGAAGGTGGGATGTGAACAGGCTAGAGGGAGGTGAATGAAGCAAATGTCTGAGGGAAGAGCATTCCAGATAAGGGGAATAATCACTGCAAAAGCTCAGAGGAAAGCTACCTGACATCCTCAGGGAGCAATTATAAACTAATATGCCTGGAATAGAGTCAGCAAAGGGAGGTAAGAGATGAGGACAGAGAAGATGTGGGTTGAATTCCCTGCACCATTTATTGGTGGCACAATGACAAACAGCAGAGCCATCTTTCATGTGTCTCAGTGAACCCAATGTTTTCTCCATGGCCTATTAACCTTGCAAGATTTCGGGAAGGCTAATGTAAAATAAGGTAAGGAAGTAGTTTAAATCATTGTCAATGTTTGGTTCTATAAATGAGGATACATGTATAGTAGATAGATATATACATACATGCATACTTACATACATACATGCATACATACATACTTACATACATGGATGGAGAGAGGAGATACATATATCTATATTTAATGAGTTCCTCAGGCAATAATGCTTTAGTTGCCTTCATCAGGGGCTTCAAATAGGAGTACCCATTTTAACAGGAGCATGAAAGTGCCTACTTTTATGAAGTAAACATGGAAAACTATGATAACCGAGCCTAAAAATGCATGGCATTGCTATTTCTCTGTAACTGCAGAGAATTGCCTGCCTTTTGTCATCAGAACTGCCTCTAAGAAGCAGGGTTGAAATCCAGTTTGCTTCTAATAGTCTTGCACCCTTTCTCAGCAATGCTTGCAAATATTACCAGAGACAACTTTTAAACATTTATACCTCTTGATTTTGTTAAAGCCTTCAAGTAAAAGTAATATCCAGATCAGACAAACATTTAACAAATATGTGGTAGATTTAAGAAGATTTTGAATTTCATGCTTGTTTAAACATTTATTTTTGAGACAGTGCATGAGTTGGGAGGGGTCAAGAGACAGGGACACAGAGGATCTGAAGCGGGCTCCGAGCTGACAGCAGAGAGCCTGATGCGGAGCTTGACTTAAACCGTGAGATCATAACCTGAGCCGAAGTAGGACACTCAACCCACTGAACCACCCAAGTACCACTTGAATTTCATGTTTTGATGCATTTACACAGTAGGAGCAATTTCTATTTTATAAAATTTGTTTTAATGGTTTTTTTCAGGAGGGTGCAGACAGAGAGGGGGACACAGAATCTGATGAAGGCTCCAGGCTCTGAGACATAGCACAAAACCCGACATGGGTCTCGAACCCACAAACCACAAGATCACGACCTTAGCTGAAGTTGAACGCTTAATCTACTGAGCAACCCAGGCACCCCTAGAATCAATTTCTAAATAAACAAAATTTTATTGGTATGAAAACAATACATAAGCATAATAGCAACTTGAATCATATTGAAATGTAGCCCTTTTTTCCTGAGTTCCCCTCTACAGAGACAGTTTTTTGCTACTTTGATGTCATCCCCTCAGTTCTAAACATCATGCTTATCTTGGTGCATCATGACATACTCATTTTAAACAATATTTTTACCACTCTACCATGATGGAGGAAGACAAAACTCTACTCCCCGTTTTCCCTCCCTCTTCCTTTCCAATACGTCATATTTAATTAGTTTGGCTGCTTCTCTCTTGTAACTTCATGTAACTTTGATGACTATTGGTGAGGGAAGTGGTAGCAGAAAGCTGAAAGCCCTGGTCCTGGGGATGGACTGCTTGAATTAGAATCTTTGTTCTTCAACTTTTATTAGTCTGTACTCCTGCGAAATGTCCACATCCTATCTGTGCCCATTGTTTTCTCATCCATAGACCAGGGGAAAGGATTCCTCTCTACCTCATGGAGTTGCTTGTGATAATGTAACTAAGAATGCATTTGTAGCCTTTAGTATCTAACACACAGGAGAGCTCAAGAAACATTGGCTATTATTCATATCTTGTGTTATTAACTTTCACCTTAATCTCATGATTCTCTCAATGCATGAGGCCGTGCTCTGTAGCCCCTCTGCCTTTCCTTTCACCTCGTACAAACCACCTTCTGTGAATACGTGCTTGCTTTTATTTGTGCTGTTAGCACTTACATTTTGCCATACAGTTGTAGCAAAGTGTTCTGTGTTTTCTCCACAGGTTGGCTCTCAGGGTTGAAAACCAATCAACTGTATTGAGAAAGTATTGCTTAGTCCTGGGGAAAATAGTGTGATCGGACTGTATTTCCTACTCTGCCAGTATAGCGCTTCTTCTTGTCTTTAACATCAGTTGTTCAAAGTCATGCTACATTTTAGTTTGGTTTATGCTTCTCATATATTTTAAATTCTTTTTCCTAAATTTGAATTATTTCCCTTTCTTAATCTTTGCACTATTTGTACATTAAAAATATTTTATTTTCAAACTTGATATTCTTTCATTTACTTGGCTGGGTCCCTTCCTTTTCTAGAATGCTTGCACCTCCCCTCCTCAGTTTGGAAGCTATAACACTGAGAGATAGGATCCAAGAAGAAAGGGGGACAGAGGGACTCCATAGACAGCCTTTGGGTAGACCAGAAATGGTCACTAATCACTAATTATGAAAAATGCATCATTCTGGCCCCATCATCCTAATTTTGCAGCTTTGTAGGAGAAACAGCCATATGGATTTCAGCCAGTGCTCCAGGTAGTCCCCGTTCCACGTTGTACCAAACACTGGACTAGGCCTTAAGTGAGAGCTCACCAAAGGCCCCAAACATTTTATAATATTAAACATTTTATACAGCATTTTGGGCTGAAACTCTTCGCAATAAGCAGGACATTTTCCCTACATCTATTTCTCAAGAACCACAAGGTAGCTTGTGGCAATTTTCAGTAGTTCCTACTCCCGGATGCATGTCTTTCTTGCCCTAAATATGTTCATTTTAGAGATCTAGAAACAACCTGACTGTGATAAGCTTGATCAGGCCCTTCCTGACCCAATCTCTGCTAGGATCCCAGGGTGATGTGATATAACCAGGCTTCCTGGCAGCAGTTCACACCTGAGCTGGAAATGTTCTCTTTAGCAGTCCTGAAGACAGAGCGTTGCCCTCAGATACCCCTTCCAGATGGCAGAACTGAGGCTCGCATAATCAAACAGGTGCTAAGAATTAGAGCCACGACATGGATCTCTGGATATGGTCTGAGGCTGCCGCTGTGAGGACGGCAACCAAACAAAGCAAGACAAAGCCAGTCCTGAAAACTCGTCTCTCACATGTAAACAGTGCCTTTGTCTTAAATCCATGCTAAGCTGGACATCAGAGATTTTCAGAGCATGGAGGACACATGAAAGTTAATGGGCAAAGTGATGAGGGTGGGGGGGGGGCTTAAGGTAAAGGGTTTCAAACAGAAGCTCACGTTTCTTATTATTCACTGGACTAAAGGCAGGTTCTGTCATATAGAAATTTGGAAACACTGAGGTGAAACACCTAAACTAGCCACATGGACAATCATTGAAAACTATTTTCCTGGATAGAAATATCTCTGTGTTTCCCTTGAAAAGACTTATATTGATTTCACCAAATACACATCTCTAAGTTATGACAGAAACCTGAGAAAGTTGTATGTTTGAACTTTGCATTTATCGTTGCTGGCAGGCACGTTTGTGGTGCTTGCACTGTGACTAGCACTATCCTAAGGACTCGGCAAGTATCAATTCACTTCTCTTCATAACAGCAGTAGGTATCATAACTAAAAGCCACTTCTGCGAGGAAATCAGAGAGGTTAAATAGCTTGTCCAATGTCACACAGTAAGTAGATGGCAAAACCCAAGATTTGATACCAGGCCATCTAGACTTTTGTCACTTTGCTGTGTGACCTTACGAAAAGCTGTGTTTAGGGAAAGGACTAAGTTGTCAAGAATGAACTAAAATCAGAAGGGAGAAGTGAGAAAATGAATGACAGCAGCAACTGAAGAGATTCACTCAAAAATTTCTGTTAATGAGGCTTAGAAATAATAAGATGCTCGTTGGGATGTTCAGTTAAGAGAGCACCTGAATCCATTGAGAAATGACTTGGTTTTCTTTAAATTTCAGCAAGACTGGTTGCAATGAAAACAAAAAGTAGAAAGGAAAATAATAATGTGACTTAAGTGAGGAGAAGGAATCTTTCCCCTCTAAGTACTAGGAGAAGCGTGGGGTTGTGGGGGAGTAGAGAGATCTTCCTAGCAGGTGTCTAGGCATTTTTACCAGGATGAACACGGACAAAAATGCTGACCATTGGGGGTGAGTGGGTGGCTCAGTCGGTTAAGGTTCCAACTTCAGCTCAGGTCATGGTCTCAGAGTTTGTGGGTTTGAGCCCTGCCATAGGCTTTGTGTGGACAGCTCAGAGCCTGGAGCCTGCTTTGGATTCTGTATCTCCCTCTCTCTCTTCCCTCCCTCACTCTCACTCTCTCTGTCACTCAAAAATAACTAAAACGGTAAAAATATACATAATGAAAAAATGGTGACCATTGTACTTGTTTCAATGATCCCTTAAACCAAACTTCAGTTTCAAAACAGGACATACATTTTACAGTATCCCTACTCTGTGTTTGATGCATTACTAAGTATATTTCCAGTTACACATCTTTTTTTTAGTTTATTTATTTGAGAGTGGGGTGGGACAAATAGGGAGACAGAGAATCCCAAGAAGACCCTGTGCTACCAGCACGGAGCCCAGTGCAGGGATTGAACTCATTAACCAGCAGTCACACGTTTCCTCTGGAGTAACAGTTCTGTGAGATAGGAGTTGCCTATGGCTGCTATAACAAGTCACCACAAACTTGGTGGCTTAAAACACATTTATTCTCTTATAATTCTTCAATGTACAGATCCAAAACCATTTTTGCTAGGCTGAAATCAGGAGTTGGCAGGGCTATGCTCCCTATAGAACCTATATTTCCTTACCTTTTCTAGTTTCTGGTGGCTGCCACCATTCCTCGATTTTGGCCACATTAATCTAATCTCTGTTTCATGAACACATTCTCTTTAATTGTAGTAAAATCTCCTTCTGCCTTTCTTGTAAAACACTTGGGATTGCTTTTGGGGCCCATCAGATAATACAAAACAATATTCCCATCTTAAGATCCTTAACAATTCCATCTACAAGATCCCTTTTGCCCTTTAAGGTGACATTCTCAGGTTGAGGGGATTAGGACATGGACATTTTGGACAAAGGTATTATTTTTCTAAGATGCAGAAAAAAGTTTAGGGAAGTAGTTTGTCTCAAGTTCTCAAGTATGATGTTTCAGAGTGCCGATTTAAACTATGGCATGTTCAGGCACTTTGGTGGCTCAGTCACTTAAGCATCTGACTTCAGGTCAGGTCATGACCTCACAGTTTGTGGGTTCGAGCCTTGTGTTGGGGTCTTTGTTGACAGCTCAGAGCCTGGAGCCTGCTTCAGATTCTGTGTCTCCCTTGTCACCCTTTCCTTCTGCCCCTCCCCTGCTCATGCTTTCTCTCTCTCTCTCAAAAATAAGATACCACTCTGAGAAGGAGGGCTTAACCCCTATCCTGATTCACTGAATTTCTCTTTCTTACATGGAATCTAGAAACCTGAATATATGCTCTAAAAAAAATGCTATTTAGGCATAAATTTCTGATATCAAGATGAAAACCTCAAGAAGTTCAGAAGTTTAGTTCAGAAAATCAATGAGAAATTCAGACTACCTGACCCTGGAAGGACTTGCTTGATATGAAAACAGAGCTGTAAATCTCACAAGATTACACGATCTTGTACGAATTTCAAACCCTCTTGATATAAATTGGCAGTTCCATGAAAATAGCCTCCCTGAAACACACAGCTTAACATTCAGCGGCCTATGTTTTGGCTAAATGAGCTTCAGCAAAAAAAAAAAAAAAAAGGAAACTTGGGGTTTAGTCCCATCTACTTTCGAGCCTCTGGTTAAATAACCTGCGTCTGCTGTGCTCTGTTTTCTTATCATCTGTACAATGTAGGCAGCTTGAAAACTACAATCACAGAAACAGCATACAGTTTTATGCACACAGTTGTCTTCATTTGTTTAGAGTACCAGTAACATTTAAAGTAGTACTCAAAGAGTACACATGCTATTTTGAATCATCTAGGACAAATCTCTGTCAAAAAAAAGAAAAGGAAAGGGGCTCAAAATAACTATGATTTTCCCAAGGGGACACAATTACTTTATGGTAGATCTGGGATCAGAATCCTGGTATCATCGATCCCACTACATTGTTCTTTAATTGGGTTTTGAACGATACAGAAAAATAAAACTCCTGTGTTATATGTAACAGGTACAGGACTTGGCAAGATTGAAATTTGAGCACTGCATATTATGAAGAATCTGGAAAATTATTTTTCTTTTTTTGAAAAAATTTTTAAATAGTCATTCATTTTTTAAGAGAGACAAGTCAGGGAGGGCAGAGAGGGAGGGAGACACGGAATCTGAAGCAGGCTTCAGGCTCTGAGCTGGAAGAACAGAACCTGATATGGGGCTTGAACCCATGGACCATGAGATCATGACCTGAGCCAAAGTCAGACACTTAAGCCACTGAGCCATCCAGGTGCCCTGAATCTGGAAAATTCTTAAAACTAAGTCAGATATATACTAGATACATAGAAAACAGTTGTACCTGAAGATGATTCTACAGGAAGAGCAAAAGGAGTAGTTGAAGGTGTGGATGGGCTACAGTTACAAAAAGCAGAGGTGAGTTCCTATTTCCTGGCACTTTGGAGGTTCCACCCCAAGCTACAATATTAAAATAAACATTTGAATTAGGTCATATTTAATTCTGCATGTTCATGTAAGCCAACAAAATATCCCAGGTAACATCCACGTTGTCATTTACTTTCTATCTTGAGTTTTCATCTCTAAAAGTCTTTCCAGAAACAAAACAGAGATTGGAGAAAGGTACATGGGAGGCAGTAGAGATAACATAAGCCCATTTCACTTACTATGAAAATTAAGATCCAAACAAATTCAAAGCCCCCTCAGTAGAGAGTCGTGGAGAGACAAGGGGAAGAGAAGCAGCAGCTGAAACTGCTCATAGAACTGTCCCTGGAGAAGAGAAAAACCTTGGTCCGGGACAGAGAGGGATCCTATCATCCCATCTCTAACCGCAGGGCATTTGGAGAGAGATCTTATCTCTAGCTGTGGTGCTTTCTTTTTTTTTTTTTTTTTTAATTTAGAATGTTTGTTTTTATTATTATTATTATTATTTTACAAATAGTTTATTGTCAAGTTGGTTTCCATAGCTGTGGTGCTTTCTTTGGGCTGGGCGCACAAGTCCCAGGTAGTGTAAGGAGAAACTGCTCCCTTACCTCCCCTACTCAATCCCCGGCTAGGAAGTGGCCCAGCCTGTGAGATTACATTTCGGGGGCTATCATTAAAGCACACGGACTAAGATCTGGAAATGAGGCGGGGCTTGGAACATAGAACACGGCCCACCTTGGCTAAGCCCATGGCACAGAGAGATCAGACACAAAAGAATGATTTGCAATGCTTGGTTTGAGAAAGGACTGGGGCTTCTCTAGTTTTCTCCTCACAACCACCAAGGCAGGGTCTCAGGAAGCAGCCTGCAGGACCACAGTGGAGGTGAGACCTGCCTACAACAAACCACACCCATCCACACAGGAGAGCTGCTTGCTTTTTTTTTTTTTTTTTACCGGAGCCTGGGGCAAGACCAACATTGATATATTGCCATGATTAACTCTAGATCAATTCTTGCTATTCAGATCTATTTTCCCTTATCTCATTCTATCTCTCCCCTCCACTGGACTGGGCACTCTGGTCATTGGTTTGCTTAAACAGTCAGATTTAATCCATTCTCTTGATGCATATCCTATACCTCCATCCGTACCTTCCTTTCTCTCTCTCTGGAATACTCAGACTATATAGTTTCTTTCGGTAACATTATCTTCATTTCTTTCTCTTTGCCTCCTACCATATTCTCCTCTTTCTCTCTCTGAATTAAGACCTTTAGTCTCTCTGCCTGGTCAATGTTCAATTTCGCTTTCTCCCTAACCTGTCATTTCTCTCTTTGTATATGCTCTTCCATCAGCACTGCCTCCACCCTGCTCGTTATTTGTAGCTGGGATTTCTGGTTTTATGCTTTTAGACTGTCCTTTGTCTTTTGTTGTTGGTTTACTGTTTCTTGTTCTTTTTCCCCCTTTCAGGTTGCTTGTTTGTTTGATTTGTCTGTGCATTTGCATGTTTTTGTTCTCAGTGTGTTTGTCTGTCTGTTTTCTTTTTCAGGGCTACCTCAATAAACAAGCCAAAGTACTCATGTTGCAGAGTCCCAAATATCACTATGAGTAGGGAAATAAAATATCCAAAGGCACAACAAGAGAGACCAAGGGACACCATTAAAAGAATACTTCCTGAACGGACAGGTCCTGGACAGTCAATGATCTTACTTTAATATAGCAGAGCTCGCAGGTGCAGAGTGCATAACAAGCTTTTAAAACTGACAAGAGACAGAAAGCAGGTCAAAATGACAAAACAGAGGGACTCTCCTCTAAAGAAATTCCAGGAAGAAATGATAAAGAATTGCTCAAAAAACATATAAGCAACAGAAGTGACCAAATTTGGAACAATAGTCAAGCAAATTAATCATTGGGCTTGAAAAGGCATGGAAGACACCAGAAAAGCTATTGCTACAAAGATTATGGGCCTTAAAAATAGTTTTGATGAATTAAAACATGCTATAAATGAGGTGAATAATAAAATGGAGGTGACCACTGCATGGATTGAAGTGGCAGAGAGGAGAATAGGTGAATTAGAAGTCATAAGAATAGAAAAAGAGGAAGCCGAGAAAAAGAGAGATCAATTAATCCAGGAGCACGAAAGGAGAAGTCAAGAACTGAGTGATGCAATTAAATGGAACAATATCCATATAATAGGAATTCCATAAGAAGAAGAGAGAGAAAAAACAGCTGAAGGGGTACTTGAACAAATTATAGCTGAGAATTTCCCAATCTGGGGAAGGAAACAGACACTGAAATCCAAGAGACACAGAAAAGTCCCCTCAGATGTAACTTGAATCAATCTTCTGCATGACGTATCATAGTGAAACTGGCAAAATATAAAGACAAAGAAAGAATTCTGAAACAGGAATAAAAGGGCCCTAAGGTACAAAGGGAGACCCATCAGAGTAATTGCAGAACTATCTACTGACACTTGGCAGGCCAGAAAGGAATAGCAAGAAAACTTCAATGTGATGAACAGAAAAAAATAGGCAGCCAAGAATCCTCTATCCAGCAAGCCTATCATTCAGAAGAGGAGAGAACAAGATTTTCCGAAATGAACAAAAATGGAAGAATTCATCACCACTAAATCAGTCCTACAAAATATCCTAATGGGAACTCTATAAGGGAAATGTTGCAAGGAACACAAGGTACCAGAGACACCACTACAAGCATGAATCAGACAGAGAACACAATGACTCTAAACCCATATTTTCCAATAATAACACTGAATATAAATGGACTAAATGCTCCAATCAAAAGACATAGAGTATCAGAATGGATTAAAAAAAAAAAACCAAAATCCATCTATTTGCTATCTACAAGAGACTAATTTAGACCTGAGAATACCTTCCGAATGAAAGGAAAGGGATGGAGAAATATCTATCATGCTACTGGAAGTCAAAAGAAAGCTGCAGTAGCCATACTTATATCAGACAAACTGGAGTTTTAAGTAAAGGCAGTAACAAGGGATGAAGAAGGGAATTCTATAATAATTACAAGGTCTATCCATCAGTAAGAGCTAACAATTATAAATGTCTATGCACCGAATTCGGAAGCACCCAAATACATAAAACAATGAATCACCAACAGAAACAATTTATGGATAAGAATGTACTAATAGCAGGAGACTTTAATACTCTACTTACAGCACTGGATAGATCAACTACACAAAATCACTAAAGAAACAATGGGCCTGAACAACACATTGGACCAGATGGATTTGACAGATATATTTAGAACTCTACATCCTGAGGCCATGGTATTCACTTTCTTCTCAAGTGTGCATGGCACATTCTCCAAGACAGATCACATACTGGGTCATAAAGCAGCCCTCAATAAATATAAAATAATTGAGATTATACCATGCATACTTTCAGATCACAATGCTATAAAACTTGAAATCAATTATAGGAAAATTTCTGGATGGGGGTTAAAAAATACCCTACTAAGGAATAAACGGGCCAATCAGGCAATTAGAGAAGAAATTTAAAAATATATAGAAACAAATGAAAATGAAAATACAACAGTCCAAACTCTCTGGGATGCAGCAAACTCTTTTTCTAAGAGGAAAGTACATTGCACTACAGGCCTATTTCAAGAAACTAGAAAAAGAGCAAACACAAAATCTAACAGTGACATAAAGGAACTAGAAGCAGAGCAGCAAGAGCACCCCAAATCCAGCAGAAGAAGAGAAATAATAAAGATCAGGGCAGAAATAAACAATATATAATCCAAAAAACAAACAAACAAACAAAACAGCTGAACAGATCAAGAGTTGGTTTTTTGAAAAGCTAAACAAAATGGAGAAACCTCTAATCAGGCTTCTCAAAAAGAAAAGAGAGAGCACCCAAATAGACAAAATCATGAATTAAAATGGATCTATTACAACCAATCTCTCAGAAATATAAGCAACTGGGGTGCCTGGGTGGCTTAGTTGGTTAAGTGTCCGACTTTCGCTTAGGTCATGATCTCGCGGTTCGTGGGTTCGAGCCCCGCGTTGGGCTCTGTGCTGACTGCCAGCTCAGAGCCTGGAGCCTGTTTCAGTCTGTGTCCCCCTCTCTCTCTGACCCTCCCCTGCTCACGCTGTCTCTCTCTCTCTCCTAGAAATAAATAAAACATAAAAAAAAGAAATATAAGCAATTATCAGGTAATACTATGAAAAATTATATGTCAACAAACTGGACAACCTAGAAGAAATGGACAAATTCCAAAACACACATGCACTACCAAAAATCACATGGGAAGAGATAGAAAATCTAAGCAGACCCATAACTACTTAAAAAATTGAATCAGTTATCAAACATCTCCAAACAAATAAGAGCCCTAGGCCAGATGGCTTCCCTAGGGAATTCTACCAGACATTTAAATCACAGTTTATACCCATTCTTCTCAAGCTATTCTAAAAAACAGGAATGGAAGGAAAACTTTCAGACTCATTCTACGATTCCAGCATCACTTTAATTCCCAAACCAGACAGAGACTCAGCAAAAAGAAAAGAGAACTACAGGTCAATATCCTTGATGAATACGGATGCAAAAATCCTCAACAAGATACTTGCAAATCGAATGCTACAGCACATAAGAAGAATTATACACCATGATCAAGTAGGATTCATTCCTGAGTTACAAGGCTGGTTCAATATTTGCAAATAAATCAATGTGATACATCACATTAGCAAAAGAAAAGATAAAAACCATATTATCCTCTCGATAGATGCAGAAAAAGCATTTGACAACATATAGCATCTTTTCTTAATAAACACCCTTGAGAAAGTCGGGATAGAAGGAACTTACTTAAACATCATAAAAGCCATTTATGAGAAGCCCACATCTAATATCATCCTTAATGGGAAAAAACTGAGAGCTTTCCCTGAGTCAGGAACACGACAGGGATGTCTACTCTCAAGACTGTTGTTTAACATAGTGCTGGAAGTCCTAGCATCGGGAATCAGACAACAAAAGGAAATAAAAGGCATGAGAAAAGGCAAACTTTCACTTTTTGCAGATGACATGATACTCTACATAGAAAACCCATCAGATTCCACCAGAAGCCTACTAGAACTGATTCATGAATTCAGCAACGTTGCAGGTTACAAAGCCAATGTACAGAAATTTGTTGCATTTATACACCAGTAATGAAGCAACAGAAAGAGAAATGAAGAAACTGATCCCATTCACAATTGCACACACAAAAAAATGTAAAATACCTAGAAAAAACCTAACCAAAGATAGAAAAGATCTGTTTGATAAAAACCATAGAAAATTTATGAAGAAAATTTAAGAAAAAGACACAAAGAAATGGAAAATCATTCCATGCTCATGGATCGGAAGAATAAATATTGTTAAAATGTCATTACTACCCAAAGTAATCTACACATTCAACACAATCCTAATCAAAGTTGCACCAGCATTCTTCTCAAAGCTAGAACAAACTACCCTAAAATTTGTATGGAACTACGAAAGACCCTGAATAGCCTAAGTAATATTGAAGAAGAAAACCAAAATGGGAGGCATCACAATCCCAGACTTTAGCCTCTACTACAAAGCTGTAATCATCAAGACAGTATGGTATTGGCACAAAAACAGACACATAGACCAATGGAATAGGATAGAGAACTCAGAAATGGATCCACAAATGTATGGCAATTAATCCTTGACAAAGCAGGAAAGAGTATCCAATGGGAAAAAGCCTCTTTGACAGATGATTCTGGGAGAACTGGACAGCAACGTGCAAAAGAATGAAAATAGATCACTTTCTCACACCATACACAAAAGTAAACTCAAAATGGATAAAGGATCTGAATGTGAGACAGGAAACCATCAAAACCCTAGAGGAGAAAGCAGGAAACAACCTCCTTGACCTCAACCACAACAATTTCTTCCTTGACACATCCCCAAAGGCAAGAGAATCAAGAGCAAAAATGAGCTATTGGGACCTCATCAAGATAAAAAGCTTCTGCATGGCAAAGGAAACAATCAATAAAACTAATAGGCAACCTAAGCAATGGGAAAAAATAGTTGCAAATGACATATTGGATAAAGGGCTAGTATCCAAAATCTATAAGGAACTCCCCAAACTCCACACCCAAAAACCAAACAATCCAGTGAAGAAACGGGCAGAAGACATGAACAGACACTTCTCCGAAGAGGACATCCAGATGGCCAACAGACACACATTGTTCTTTAAAGAACCAGAGATAAGCCTGCTTAAAAGATGATGGAAAGTACCCAGTTAAGAGGGATATATGAACGAGTATATATGAACGAGTGAGGAGTTCTGGAGCAAGCCAGAAGGGGGTAATTTAAAGTGTTAGGCAGCAGGGACACCCCTATCTCAATGGGAAGGAAGAAGCACTGGGGAGATACAAATGGTTTGTCTGCAATGGGAAAATGCTTTGTTGTTTCTGAAGAGATAATAAAATTGTCTTGTTGAAGGCTTTTAATTTCTTTACCAAGTCAAGGTTCTCTTCCTGGAGAGGGGGAAGACCAGCTCAGAGGATGAGAAGGGTTGGAAAATGAAGGGCAGCAGAATGCAGCATGGCAGGGCATTCCCGTCTCAAGTTTTCAATGAGTGTAACAGTTTGCTTCTTAATTGGTATACCTTGATTTCAAAGTAAGAAGTGTTTCCTCGACTAATGTCAGGTTTCTTTGGAAAGAGTATCTTGTGTCTCATTGAGGCTTTCCTCCTCTTAGCCATTCTCTCTCTCTTTCCCTCTCTCCCCCTCCCCCAAGAGGTGCACAAACACACACACACATCACTCATCATACCACCACACCATTCAGTCTTTTGTAAACTTAATGCTATGTGAATATTGCCCTTAAAATCAACCAACTACCACAATTTTTAAAAACTTTTTAAATTTTTTTTTGAGAGAGAGAAACAGAGACAGAATATGAGTGGGGGGGAAGGCAGAAAGAGAAGGGAAGACACAGAATCTGAAGCAGGCTCCAGGCTCCATCTGAGCTATCAGCAACAGACCCCGATGCAGGGCTTTAACACTTGAACTGGACTGTGAGATCATGACCTGAACTGAAGTCAGAAGTTCAACCGACTGAGAGCCACCCAGGCACCCCTCAACTGTCACAAATTTTATAGCTAAAATCAGAGTGGAATTTAGTTCCCCACTAAGAAGGAATCTAAAAAACAAAACAAACCCCACCAAAACCAAACCAAACCAAATCAGGAAAACACTGCCTGACATCTGACATTTGCTAGATCTGAACAAAGACCTCCCCTGAGTGTTGCTGTCTCTGTTTATCACAAATGAACTTGTAGCACAGGCACTGCCTTAACCCAAAGCTTGCACAGCCTTTACAAAGCCCCTAAAAACTAGAAAGAAAAAAAGAAGGCAGCCACAAATTTACTTTTCCATACATTTCATATGAGTGTCCAAGAAACCTATGTGAGAGCTGTTTTAACTTCAGTGTTACAGAGTAAGAGATTGTATGAAAAAAAATTCATGACAGGTAAAATAAAGTGCTTGAAAAACTAACATCTCTATGAGCAAATCCCAGGTTCACACTGATTTGTAGCTTCCAATTAGGGAAGTTGCAGACTGAATTATACCAAGATTTTCCTTATCTTTGGCACTAATATTTGCTTCAAAGAAGTGGCTTCCTTTCTAGAGAACATTTCTGGCCACAGAATATTCACCATCACAGGGCAACATGAAGGTAATCTTGCTAGATTTCACTCTTATCACTCAAATAAAGAGAAATCTTCTAAATATAAAAGGAAGGAGAGTGTTCCCTCCTATTTCAACTGTTATAAAATTCATGAAAAAATTCATGAAGCCCTGTCTGGCTTGGGTCTTCTATCTACTGACAAATGTAATTAAAATTAGACTTGAGAAAAAATAGGAATGGAAATGTCCAAGTATAAGGATGTTGCCACTGAAAATTGGTTTCTAAAAACAGCATCGATTAGAAAGGAAGTGCAGAGAAGTGAGAAGTCTGCTTCCAATAGTGCATCTCCAATTATATAAAATAATGCGATCAAAGGCTCGTGAGGTTAGGGAGACTATTATTAAATAATGCAATTAAAAGCTAATAAATTTAGGCTTCCACCTACACACAGAAAGGGTATTTGGTATATTAGCTTTCTATTGCTCCTGTTAACAGTGGCTTAAAACAACACAGTTTTATGATCCTATAGTTCTATAGTTTAAAAGTCTGACATGGATGTCACGGTGTTCAAATCATAGTGTCAGCAGGTCTGTGTTTCTTCTGGAGGCTCTGAAGAAACAATTTGTTTCCCTGCCTTTTCCACCTTCTAGAGGCAGCCCACACTCCTTGGCTCGTGGCCCCTCCATCCATCTTCAAAGCCAGCAGCCTAGAATCTCTCTGACTCTGGTTCCCTATCATGTTTCTGTTACCATCCTCACACCTGCCACTTTTAAGGACCCTATGATTAGAGTGGATCAACCTGTAGCATCCAGAATTATCTCCCATCTCAAGGTCCTTAGATAATCACATACACAGTATCTCCTTTGTCACATATGGTAACATATTTACAGGTTCTGAGGATTAGAATGCTGACATATTGGGGGGGACATTATTCTGCCTTCCACACTCGGGAAAGTGGAAGAGCATGCTTATAAAAGATATATATTACTGCCAAGGCTCTGTTTTCTAAGCCTATCATGCTCAAGTAGGAGATAAAAGAAATGTTAAGTATTTTTCCCCATAACTGTGCAGTACATCAGATACTCAGACCACTCATATTCAGTGACAAGAATGCTAAGAACAGGATTCCTTTGGCAGAATGAAACTAACTCAGAAGATGGGGATTGATGATTGAAAAGCTACTGGGGATGCCCACAGGATGTCATACATCTCCTTTCCAGGAAATTACAGCAGTGGAGAGAGAAGACAGAGACCGAAAAATGGTCATAAAAATGAATTTTAATTAAATTATTCCACAATAAAACTAAAAGGAATCTAAAAGCAACAGCTGATTATTAGCATCATCTTGCTTCTCTAATAGCACATGCAAGACATTATTTTGAGAGGAGAGCTAAGATAGACAAACAATTCCACCCTGGCTCTCTCTCCTCTCTCCTTTCTCTCTCTCTCACTCTACCTCTCGACCCTCTCACTCTGCTATCTTTCATTTCTTCCTGCAAGAATTATGCCCTGAGTGGAGATCAGGTGCACCTATCGATTACCTTTGAAAGCACAGGAAATCAGTGGACTTCACATCACTGTGGGTTAAAATTGGCATCATGCAAACCATTGCTTTAGCTGCATTTCTTTTACCTTCAAAAACAGCGTCGGATGCCAAGAGATACCACTGCCAGAAAGCTGGGTTTCCGAGAAACAATAACTTTCACATTTTTGTCATCATAATCTAGGGCCGAAGGAAATAACTTTCATACTTTTATCATCATAATCTAGATCTAAATTTGCTTTTTAAAAAACCTATAGAACTAAGCATCCACATTTTTCAAATAAAAAAATGGGCATGCGGTCTAACAAAGGATGTTTCATTATTTATAAATTTAAATGAAAAGTGTTACAAAGTCATAAAAAATAAATTGCACTTAGCTACATATTGAATAAATTTACTTTATTAGGAAGAAATGAAATTATAAGAAATCAAGGCTGCCCTGGAAAACCCAGCATGTATGGTCACCATTATTTCTACCAGGCAGTTCAGAATGCTATTTGGTTGTAAAGCTCACAATTTATTTTGAGCAGTGTCTGCCAGTGCTTCAAAAGCTTCAGGAAAAAAAAAAGTCTTTTTATTCCATGTGAAATCATGTGAACTGAGCATTTGGCCTGCTTAATTATCCCAAGAGTCTGGTTCAGTAGTTCAGTGTCTGGCACACTAAATGCTCAATAAATGTAGGTTGAATAAATGAACAAATGCATGAACAATTTAAGATTAGCCATATAGAAAGCAGGCCAAGTTTCATTTCTGCCAAGACAGAGTACAAAGCTCCTAAGATCTGGAGGAATGACTTCTCAGGACACTTAGTCCTATAAGGATAGAAACATTTATAATGAATGATTGATAACTAATTTAACAGATATCATCAAGGTGTATCACTTGTGGCAGATCCATGAAAAGGTTTTTTTTTTTTTTTTTAATAAAAGTTCTTTGTCAATCCTCCATTCCCACTGGATTTCACGTTCCAAAGTGATAGCTCAGTCCAATTTCCTAAATTTTCAAATGGATTTTGGTGCTCTGTTTAAAAACTTTAATGTCAATTTCAATTCACAGATCACTTCCTCTACAATTCAAGACAGGACAGACAGTTATGTCTGCGGCTTGGAAGGGGAGGTGATGGGGAGTGGAGAGGGTGTTCTCTCTCATACCATTCCTCACTTCCTTTGCTATGATTGCTCTTCTGGGATTGAAGCAAGGATGAAGGAGAGGAAGGAAGACATTCTGCAAGTGACTGCAAATTCAGAGTAAATTGGCCTCTCTTTTGTCAAGGGACCACTGTCTGGCCCTCATTTCTTTCTCTCTATCACATGCTGACTTCCTCACGGGAGGCAGTTTTGGACTCTTAGGTGGAACTTCTAGGGGTTTCTCCCTGCATTACTCCCTGATGTTGGGAATCTGACTGGGCTTGGCCTCTTCCACCTTGCCTCAGGCCTGGCACTGGTGATCCACCCACATCCTCTCACTGTTGGCTTCTTTTGCCCCATGGGTGGCACCTGGAATGGGGAAGTGATTTTGAAAAAAGCTTAATATTTAGTCACCTACTCATTGTCAGTGAGGTTCCACTCACATATCCTGGTCATACCACACAGGCTTCACCTGCAGGCATCACCATTGGATTTTCTCCTTCAGCTCTGTCATATCCCCTTGGTCCCTTAACATGCTTAAGCTTAGAGAACAGATGATTTATCAATTCAGTGGCTCAGCAATTATTTTAATGTTTATTTTGAGAGGGGGAGGGGCAGAGAGAGAGGGAGAGAGAGAATCTCAAGCAGGCTCTACACTGTCAGTGCAGAGCCCAGTGTGGGGCCTTATTCCATGAACTGTGATATTATGACCTGAGCCAAGATCAAGAGTCAGGTGCTCAACTGATTGAGCCACCCACATGCCCCAGCTCAGCAATTTCTTAAAAAAAAATTTTACTGTTTATTAATTTTTGAGAAACAGAGACAGAGCACAAGCAGGGGAGGAGCAGAGAAAGGAGACACAGAACTCAAAGCAAGCTCCAGGCTCTGAGCTGTCAGCATAGAGCCTGATGTGGGGCTCAAACCCATGGACCATAAGATCATGAACTGAGACAAGTCAGATGTTTAACCACCTGAGCCACCCAGGCACCCCTCAGCAGTTTCTTTTAAAATTCTTTTTTTCAAAGCTTATTTATTTTGAGAGAGAGACAGAGAGAGAATCCCAAGCAGGCTCGACACCGTCAGCAAACTTGAATCATCATCTGAGCAAAATCAAGAATCTGATGCTTAAATGACTGAACCACCCGGGCGCCTCAGCTCAGCAATTTCATTCTTTGTTTCTTTCTTTTTTTAAATGTTTATTTATTTTGAGAGAGAGAGAGAGTGAAAATGGGAAAGGGGAAGAGAGAGAGAAAGAGAAAGAGAGAGAGAGAGAGAGAGAGAGAGAATCCTAAGCAGTCTCCAGGCTGTGAGCACAGAGCCCAACTCAGGCTCAATCTCACAAATCATAAGATCATGACCTGAGCTGAAATCCAGAGTCAGATACTTAACTGACTGTGGCTCAGCAACTTCTAATAGATAATCCTTAGTCCTTGACTTACATATACCCTCAGGGAAGGCAACTTAGGCATGCCCAACCTTGTGGAAAGATACAAATCACATAATCCTTTCTTCTTTTTCTTTTTATTATTTTTAATTTTTTAATGTTTATTTAATTTTGAGAGAGACAGAGTGGGAGAGAGAATGAGAGGGGTAGAGGCAGACAGAGAGAGACACACAGAAATCTAAGTGGGTCCAGGCTCTGAGCTGTCAGCATAGAGCCCAACGGAGGGCTTGAACTCACAAACTGTGAGATCATGACCTGAACCAAAGTCCGACCCTTAATCAACTGAGCCACCCAGGCGCCCCACATAATCTTTTCTTAAGGATGGAATTGCTACCACTCTATACAACCCATATTTCCTTAAGAAATGATATCTCACCCTTCTGAAGATTTCTTTTATACGTGTTGGGTAAGAGAAGGGTAGGTATACTCATTAAACTGCTGTCCTCGGTTTCTCATGGGGAGACGTAGCTGGCCTCCTAGATTGCGATGTTCTACACTTAAACATTAAACTAACTAGTGCCTGTTATTCTCACTTGTAGCTACTACCTGAGTGACCCCTTAAAAAGAGAATCACGATTAGAGAAAGCTTGCCATGTGGCCAACTTTTTTTCTTACATAGTACTCCACATATATCAAGCCATTTTTCTCCCCACATAAACTCTAGGAAGGAGATATCAGTATGTCCATTTTATAGTAAGTTTTACAGGATTTTTCTATATAGATAATTAGTACATAAGGTATACTAATAAGTGTTTTAAGAAACATTAGATTTTTAAAAATGAATGTAGCTAAATTATACTTAGAAGATATTATTGTAATCATCTTACAATATGATGAGCTCAGTAATGTCATGATTCCCACTTAGAATAACTTGTCCAATTTCACCAAACCACCAAGTGTTAGAATTAGACCTAGGTATTCTTCCTTGATGGTGTGCTGTTAATAGGAAATTCTATTTTTCCACTTGTTAAAGGTGGGGTCCAGTGGGTATTCTATTCCAGGACAACATCTGGTGGTGGGCCATGTACCAAGATGTATGTGGAAAGCCACGTACACATCAAATGACAGACAAATGACTTTATTCAGAAAAAAATGTTCTTCTAGTGAAGCTTCTTCATGAATAAAATACTGCAGTTTATCACAACATGAAATATTCTTGGGCTTCTGGTAGATAAGTCTCTGATGTTTCCACTCAGACCCTCTCCATTCAAAAGGCAAGCAACATGTGCGTTGGTAGTGCAGTGGTGAGCACAGATGCCTGCCAATTCAAGCAACATAAATAATTGAAGAACAAGGCTGCCTGGACTGTAGAGGAAATCCCATGTGGTGTGCAAACTTAGTCACCCCATAGTTTTCAAGAGTTAGAAAATTTCTTGTCCTATATCTTGAAGTCACATGGCTATTATATCCCAGAGTGTTTTGTAATCCAATAAATACTCTGTCTATACATTTACAATTGATACAGGAGAAAAAAGGCACTGAAAGTGGTTTGGGTAGCATCTGAACCACTTTTGGTGCTGAAACAAAGACTCCCACAGATTCCTAGATTTCCACGATTTGAAAAGAAAAGTCAGCCTTAGTGCATGGATGGTAGGTGTCCTGAAGTTACCAGGGCTATCTTCCCCTATATATGACCTTCAAATGTACCTTTTCTTCCTCAGTTCTGGAATTCTTCACAGCATTACGTTATTTCCTCTAATAAGTCTACTAAGATGCAAAAATCAGCAAATAATTCATCTTTTACTAATCTGTCAGATAGTGGTAGCAATCATTTAAATTAACACTTCATCCTATCAACTGATAAAGGCAATGGTGAAATAGTCATATTTGAATCAGAGGAGAATATGACTATCAAACAAGGAGACATGCACAATCATGCTTACTGCAGCACAGCTTCTAGTAATGAAAACTCAGAAATGCTTTAGGTGCCCATGGAGGAGAATACAGTAAATTATGATAGATATTCCTAATAGAATATTACATAGCAATAAATATCAATGGTTGGATTAACATCTCAAAAACATAATGTTGAGAAGAAAAATTAAATGAGGGAATTAAAAAGTTTTTTTATGCTCATTTTTGGGATAGAGAGAGAGAGAGACAGAACGCAAGTCGAGTTTGGGGGGTGGGTGTACAGAAAGAGGGAGAGACACAGAATCTAAAGCAGGCTCCAGGCTCTAAGCAGGCAACACAGAGTCTTATGTGGAGCTCGAACTCATGAACCAAGAGATCATGACCTGGGCTGAAGTTGGATGCTAAACTGACTAAGCCACTCAGTTGACACTTGAGGGAAATCTTTAAACTGCATTTTTGGGCATTTAAAAAATCCTCTAAGCAATAGGACAAAAGGTTGTGTAATATACAGGAGTGGTTACAAGCACTAACATATGATGAAGCCCACTGGTTCTGGAGTTAGATGCCTGTCTGCCTTTGAATCTCAGCTCCACTACTTATTAGCTGTGTGACTCTGTGCAATTTATTTAAGTTCTTGATATCTTCACATTTAAATGGAGGTAATAACAGTACCTATTTCATATAAGATTGTTTCAAAGTCAAGGAAGGAATACACAAGAGCGACCTGGAATACTGCTAATTGTATACTAAGTGTTCAATAAACATTGATTATTATTAATCGGTTATGGGTACATATATGTAGAAAAATACAATAATACCAACTGTAATCCATGATACTGGTTGGCTCTAGGGAGAAAGGGAGCAGAGAGGTTGAGTAAGACTATGAGAACTTCACCTTTATTCTGTGTTCTTTATTAAAACAAAACAAATATATGGAACCGATACAAACGATGATGATAAAAATGCTAATCATTATGATAATTTTAAAGCCTGAATGTCAGGGTGCTTGAGTGGCTCAGTCAATGAAGCATCCAACTATGGCTCAGGTCATGATCTCACGGTTCGCGGGTTTGAGCCCACATCCAGCTCTGTGCTGACTGCCAGCTCAGAGCCTGGGGCCTGTTTCAGATTCTGTATCTCCCTCTGTCTCCGACCCTTCCCTGCTCACGCTGTCTCTCTCTCTCTTTCTCAGAAATAAATAAAAAAAAAAATTAAAGAAAATTAAAGCCTGAATGTCAAAGAGTAGAAGTAACAGCAAGAGGCACCAAGGAAGGAGTCAAGACAAATGTCACAATTCTGAAAGAGGCCTGCCCTATTTTCACTGAGGGTCAGGGAAGGGAAGGAAGCCAGATTAAGGAATGCAAGTGGCGAAGTCTTTGAGCAGAGCTATCAGATCGGCCTGAAAAGAAGACCGTCAGGCAAGGCAGCAGAGCAAACTGATCTGCAATCAGAGGGACAGACAAACTTCTCAGGAAGCCAAAATAAGACAGAACAACACCAGTACCCTCTGTTTACAAAGAGTTGAGACCTGAAGAGTTTATTCAAAAAAAAAAAAACAAAAAAAACAAAACAAAAAAAAACAATGCAGATGATGGGGTTTGGAGGATGCCGATAGTCTCGTGGCCCTCAACTTCATACCACCCATAAGCAAAGACCGAAGAAGACTATGTTTAGCCTGAGAAACATCTGGTAAGAGATGCCAAAGACAGTCTCTGAAACCCTGATTTTGAAGGATAGGAAGAGATGCCACTGGGGAATGAGCAGAAGGCCAGGTATGGGGCAGGGTTGGGGGTGAGGATCATAAAATGAAGGTCAGAATTAGAAGAGCTGAGAGACTGATACAATCCTGAGACACTAACAAGGGGCTATAGCTACAGACGTCTTCTCTTTCTGCACTGTGGTGCTAGACTGGGTCCAGAGTTTGAGAAAAGTTTCAAATAACATAGCCAGCAGGAGTTGCCTTAAGAAAGTAGCTCAGCATATAAGTTATGTTGTATATCTGAAACTAAGGTAACATTGTGTATCAACTATACTTCAATTAAAAACAAAAACAAAGTATTTCAGAGAGAGTCTGTTGCTCTATTACTTTCCAAGATTTTCTCTCCTTTCCCCTCCACTCACTCTTTATACAGTTTTCCACCCAGCAAGGCATTGGGTCCATAGATCTGAGCTTGTTCCAGAAACTCCTGTTTAGAATTGGGCTAAATACTTTATCTTTTTGTACCTTGATTTTCTTATTTCTGTAATTGGGATTACAACATCTCACTTTATTTATTTTTTCTTAAGTAGTTTATTGTCAACTTGGTTTCCATATAACACCCAGTGCTCATCTCCACAAGTGCCCTCCTCCATGCCCATCAGCTCCCTTCCTTTCTCCACCACCCCCATCAGCCCTCAGTTTCTTCTCAGTATTCAAGAGTCTCTCATGGTTTGCCTCCCTCCCTCTCTCCAATTATTTTTCCCCTTCTCCTTCTCCATGGTCCTCCATTAAGTTCCTCCTAATCCACCTATATGTGCAAACATATGGTATTTGTCATCCTCTGCCTGACTTATTTTGCTCAGCCTAACACCCTCAAGGTCCATCCATGTTGCTACAAATGGCCAGTTTTCATTCTTTCTTATTGCCATGTAGTATCCCATTGTACAGATAAACCACATCTTCTTGATCCAATCATCAGTTGGATTGGGGTACCTGTGCCCTTATGCCTCCACTCCTGTATCCCTTGGGTAAATTCCTAGCAGTGCTATTGCTGGGTCATAGGGGAGTTTTATTGCTAATTTTTTGAGGAACCTTCACACTGTTTTCCAGAGGGGCTGTACCAGCTTACATTCCCACCAACAGTGTAGGATGGTGCCCATTTCTCCACATCCTCGCCAGCAGCTATAGTCTCTTGATTTGTTCATTTTAGCCACTCTGACCAGCATGAGGTGGTATCTCAGTGTGGTTTTGATTTGTATTTCCCTGATGATGAGTGACACTGAGAATCATTTCATGTGTCTGTTGGCCATCTGGATGTCCTCTTCGGAGAAGTGTCTGTTCATGTCTTCTGCCCATTTCTTCACTGGATTATTTGTTTTTTTGGGTGTGGAGTTTGGGGAGTTCCTTATAGATTTTGGATACTAGCCCTTTTATCCAATATGTCATTTGCAACTATCTTTTCCCATTGCTTAGGTTGCCTATTAGTTTTATTGATTGTTTCCTTTGCCATGCAGAAGCTTTTTATCTTGATGAGGTCCCAATAGCTCATTTTTGCTCTTGATTCTCTTGCCTTTGGGGATGTGTCAAGGAAGAAATTGTTGTGGTTGAGGTCAAGGAGGTTGTTTCCTGCTTTCTCCTCTAGGGTGTTGATAGTTTCCTGTCTCACATTCAGATCCTTTATCCATTTTGAGTTTACTTTTGTGTATGGTGTGAGAAAATTATCTAGTTTCATTCTTCTGCATACCACATCTCACTTTAAAAGTTGTTGAAGGATTGGGATGCCTGGGTGGCTCAGTCAGTTGAGCCTCTGACTCTTGATTTTGGCTCAGGTCATGATTTGAGGTTCGTGGGTTCAGCCCCTGCATCAGGCTCTGCACTGACAATGCAGATCCTGCTTGGAATTCTCTCTCCCTTCCTCTCCCTCTCTGCCCCTCCCCAGCTTACTTTCTCTCTTTCTCTCTCTGAAAATGAATAAACTTAAAAAAAAGTTGTTGAAGGATTAATCACACTAACATATTTAAGAGGTTTAGCCACAGCCTGGCATAGAAAATGCTCAGTAAATGGAATTACTAGCACTAAGCACTCAGTAGGCATTCAATAAATATTTGCTTAACTAATTAATTCAAAGTGTAAATTAAGTTGGAGTCTCTAGGTAGATGACCACTAGTAGAATTTCTGAGCTAATCCAAACAAATATCTTTTCCCCCCAGACATATGGAGGTCAGTTGTTAAGAATAAATTATTTTAATATTACAGGCTTTCATGGCTCCTCTTTTACCACCTGACACTTAAGTTGAGAGTTTCACCCTGCTTGTGGCATTGTGTTACTTATCATTTTCAAATGCCTGACCTGGTGCGTGGAGAACAAAACATTACGCTGCTTCGCTGCTTCTCCTCTCAGTCATGTGGAACATGGGGACAGTGGTCTAGGTTTTGATAAGGACACCCAGACACTAAGTAACAAGTAGTATCAAGGTTTATACAACCAGAGTATCAGCTGTATCCAGAATCCACCTACTTCGTATATGAAATATCTGCCAGATTCCCTGCTGTTACCCTGAATGCACATATTCTCCACTTCTACTGACAGGTCTTCTCAACCAGAAACACCCAGACTCATGTACACAAATTCCAAGTGAGATCTCTAAGTGGTTACCAAATAGCTTGAGTTAATATCCAATTAGAAAAAGAAGCAAATTCAACATATGTATGCCATATGTGCTACTATCATTAACTAAGCTTCAACATAATTATTTCTTGTTAACAAAGGTGGATGTAAAATTTAATTTCTACAACTTTTTTTTTTTTAATGTTTTATTTATTTCTAGGAGAGAGAGAGACAGCGTGAACAGGGGAGGGTCAGAGAGAGAGGGAGATACAGACTCTGAAATAGGCTCCAGGCTCTGAGCTTGCAGTCAGCACAGAGCCCGACGCGGGGCTCGAACCCACGAACCACGAGATCATGACCTAAGCGAAAGTCGGACGCTTAACCGACTAAGCCACCCGGGCGCCCCTCAACAACTTTTCTTTANGTAGAAACTAATTTGACAATAAACTATTTGTAAAAAAAAAAAAAAAAATTAATTGGCCATCTTCTTGACACATATAATTAGATAACCATTGTTTTTACTTCCTAGTGTGGGTGCCAAAGAGCTACTGCTAGAACTATAACTGCCACTTTATTATTATTATTATTATTATTAAAATTTTTCCTATTTTTCAATATGGATTTGTTTTACAACCAGTAAAATTGTTCTCACATCATATAGTGTGTTTAAAATTAATAAACAAGCAGGAATAAAACTGGGTCAATTAATCCCTCCAAAATGTGAGACCCCCCCCATCTTCCCTCAGGGTAATATATAGATAATTTGTGACCCACTCACATGGTGAGCAGATGAGTGCACCAGTTCTCATCCATATATTAAATACTATGAAGCGTAAGCAATCTTTAATGCTAGAGAACAATGAAAAAGAAGTTCTGGTACTTTGTTCCCACACCCCAATGGATCCTTCTTCTCACTCCTTTCACTACACTTCCCCATGCCCCTTTGGAGATCACTGATGTGAATGCTTTACCTAAAGTAATAAATACTTCAACAGCATCAAAAACATTTTAGGAACAATAAAACTAGTCTTATGGGAGTCCACTTAAAAAAATTATCTGGTAAGAATCTCAGACTGAAGAAACCCTGAATTGTAGACATAAACAACTTCTAAATGTGCCACGTGCTCATGGGCCCACACATAATGAAAAAAAAAGAGAAGCTGGAAAGAATGATGTGGACTTGAATTTCGTCATTAATGAAAAAAGAAATTTTGCTGGGGCAGCAGCAATAAGCAACCTCTTTGAACATCCTCCATACGCATTGTACTTAGAATGATAGATTGTTTTCACCAGGCTTTGCCTTGGCCTGCTGCGGGGAGGTACTGTGTGATATTTATAGTGTGTCCAAACCTGATCTGTTTGTCAATGTCATCCTTCTCTAACCAGATCTGGTTGTATTGACTCATGATTTCCACAGTAGTAAGAGGAGAATGATAGATAGAGCCTCAGAAAAGAACCTACACACTATTTCCAGTATTGCTTTTTAGTAAGAGAGGCCAGTATGAAAGGGCTGCTGTAGCCACAACCTAAATCCATTTATTGGAAAGTAATGTTTCATTTATTAGTGTTGCCTTGAATCAAGTTGTCGATTTGAAAAATAAACATAAACACCCAACCAACACTTTAAAATTCTTATTCTTAAATCCTTCCTCTCCTCAAATACTTTATTTACATTTGGGGAAGTAAATGTCCTAATTTGCACATGTATTTGTATTTTCCATCCCTTCCCCACCATTTCTGGTTCCAAAGAATGAATAAAATATATCTCTATGTTTCACCTCTACTTGGATAAATTTATGAATATCTGTAAGATTACTGTGGCATATATTCCCCCACTTAATTTCCATATTTACAAAACTCAAATACTTTTAAGAACTTACTTGTAAGTTTATGGGAAAGTCAGAGAAGTTTTCTCTAGGAATAAAAAAGAACTTTGTATGTTATTAATGAAGTGGTAAATTGTGTGTGTGCATAGGTGCACACATATTCTCCAATAATTTGGAGAGAAGGGAATTTAGAAATGACTTAATTCCTCTGGATATAATTTAAGCTACAAACTTCCAGAATTGAGTACCCTTTTTTTGGTTCAACTATAAATGAGCAAAAATGAATTAGAACAGAAATATGCCAAATAATTTCACAGACAAAATGATTCTCAGACCAGAAGAATATTGATTATATTAACATAATAAAAACCAGAGTATATCCATACAAATGGACTTTGATCAATGAATAAGTTTTTAAATTTTTTAATGTTTATTTTTGAGAGAGAGACAGAGAGACAGACAGACAGAGAGACAGAGCTCAAGCATGGGAGGGGCAGAGAGAGATACAGACACAGAATCTAAAACAGGCTCCAGGCTCTGAGCTGTCAGCACAGAGCCCGACTCAGGGCTTGAACTCACGAACCGCAAGATCAGGACCAGAGATGAACTCAGATGCTTAACCCACTGAGCCACCCAGTCGCCCTCATCAATGAGAAATTTTAAATAAAGAGAATCACTGTTTCTAACTCCCTTCTTCAGTGTTCAAGATGGGTCCATCCAGGCAAAATTCTTTGGGAGGCAAATGTTTCTGTTGCACGGATAGGCACAGTTACTCTAAGGGGCTTTAGGAATCATAATTGCGGGGTGGGGGTGGGGGGGAGGGAAGGGGGAGGACACTTAGCAGCCAGTCAGTCTCTCCTGATACTACTTCATAGAAACTTCCCAACTTTAATCATGAATGAATATTTGTTGAGTCTCTTTTATGTGGAAGGCACGATGAAGGATTCAGAGAAGTATAAAATGAATCACTATTGCTCTGATATGTGACAGTATGACCACGCAGGTGGTTCATAGCTAGCCTCCACTGTGATTAGTATGGTCCATACTGCACTAGCTTTAAATATTTTGAACATCACCTCTGAACAAAAGACATGGCTCCCAGTCTTACACGAGCTTATGGAATAGTTGGAAAGATAATCAGCTACATAGTGAAAGTGTTCAAGCAGTAAGTACTATGTTGATTCAGAAGGTTGAAAGACAAAAGATCAGTAAGGCTGCTGGTAATGTTAACAGAAAAAGTTTTTTTAAAGTGTTTCTGGTGGCTTCTGGGTGGCACTGGTTGGTGAAGTGTCTGACTTCAACTCAGGTTGTGATCTCACAGCTCATGAGCTCAAGCCCCATGTCAGGCTCTGTGCTGACAGCTCAGAAGTCGGCGTTTGGGACTCTGTGTCTCCCTGTCTCTCTGAGCCTCCCCAGCTCTCACTCTGTCTCAAAATTAAACATTAAAAAAAACAAAGTGTTTCTGAAGAGAAATAAAATCAGTGTAAAAATATTATATAAAATTTAAGCTTTGTAGATTTATGACTTATCAATACCCCAACTATTCCAAGCAGTAGTATCTAATAAAATTAATTTTTAAAATATTAATGTTCGCTGTCACCACTCACTGACTGCCTACTCGGTGTTAGGCTATGAACAGTATTACCTACCTATACTAGGCTATGGACTATATTACCCCTAATCCTTAAAACAAACCTAATAAATAGAAGATATTGTAGTTATAGGCTTAACTTGGTCAGCATGGAATAAAAAATAAGGCTGCAAAGGAACAATAATATATTTAAACTTAGATTTTTAATTTAAATTCCAAGCTCCATCCCTATAATGAAAAAGGTAATGTCCAAACTTCCCCACCCTATGGGGCTACTCAGACCAAAGGAATACTTATGTAAATTATGAATTAGTCCTCTTTACTGCTTATTGCCTTCTGCTTTCATCCAGGAGAAGGCTGTAATAATTCCGTCACAGACAATAGAACCAGTCACCATGATGGCTGATTTTTGGAAAGCCAATGTAGCAGTCTCAGTTTCTTCCAATGATGTCCTACCGCTATCACTGAGGAAGCTCACATGATTTTGAATTTTCAGTGTCCAAGATACAAAACAATGATGCTCTTCTCTCCACTGTCACGCTGAGTCCTGGAGGCCACTACATAAATAGCTTCTATTAAGCATAAACAGAAGCATTTTCCTGGGTGTGACCATGGTTCCAGGGATAGAGAGCTAAGGAATTGGTCACATTCTGTGTCAAGATGTAGGCCTTTCCCAAGACCTCCCCATCCAAGCCCTTGAGAATTGAAGAAGTTCATGTCTCTCCTAGTACCAAAGGTTAACACAATTGTTGCTCAAGGATGAATTACTGAAGTGACTGATACTTGCTTCATGGGAACATTCACATATCACTTTATCTTCATTTTAGAGCCTAGAAAACAGAGGCTAAAACAGTTTAAGTGAGTTGCCTAATATCACACAGCAAACATGAAATGCAAAGTTAGCAATTTCAAATTCCCAAAAATGATATTTTTTTCACTCTGCTTTATTGTCTACAAAGTCCATGATAACTGCACATAAGTAAGTTCTGGGCAGGTTGGAACTGAAGAAAGAACAGGCTAAATGTCTCCCCTCACCATCACATGATGATGTGAAAGGTGCCTGGTAGGAAGCTTACAAGGCTTCTCATTCTCCCACGGTTTCCAGTCTGAAAGAATGTTTGTGCAAACCAGAATGTGGACTATTAGTAAATATCCCAAAGCTATTTATTAATTGGGGGCAAACAAAAATGCAGTTGAGTTTAAGTCTGCAAACAAGCTCATAGAATGAAACACAGAGACAGTTTTGCAGGATAGAAAAAGAAGGGGAGAAACATTTCCTGCAGTAGAAAAATTCGTGTTAGGACGACAGGCACAGGGTTTATGGTTGTGCTCCTATCACAAGCTGGCTGTGTGTTTCCTGCAGCAAATCACTGTTCCCCTGTAGACCCAGGAAATCCTTTTTTTTTTTTTTTCATGTGAGCTGCTCATTTATTAGCATTGGTACAGTGATCTAATGGTTTCCAATAAACATGCTGAGCTGCATGGAGGTGATGGAACAGAGTGAGGTTCACACACATGATGAGTACTTTCTTATTTCTTCCACTCATTCTTGTCACAGTCCCATTTTGCAGAGAAGCCCAGGATCAGGCTGACCCTCATGTTAAGCACCCTCTTGATCTGCTTGGTGACCCACTCCTCTTCAAAGGTGTGCAGGATGTGGCTGCACACAGAGTGCTTCTCCCAGATCAGAACTAGGTAGCACACATAATCATCTTCCCCTCATTAGTGCTCCTATTAATTTCAGAAAAGGCTGTGGTTTTTTTTTTTTTTCTTTTCTTAGACACTTCTAAATCAACAACTTTAAAGCCCTGCTATTTTTCTAAGGTGGCCAGGGTGTTTAAAAGTACTCTGCTTATTGTTCTCCAAATGGAACTTACAGCAATCTGAAATACATGGTATATCCAAGTTCACCGTTAAGCTGGGGTAAAGGAGGCTGGTTGTGAGGACAAGATGATATAAAAGAAACACACACCTGGGTAGCTCAGTTGGTTGAGTGTCCAACTCTTGATTTCAGCTCAGGTCATGATCCCAGTGTCATAGGACCAAGCCCCAGGTGGGGGCTCCACCCTGAGCATGGAGTCTGCTTAAGATCCTCTCTCTCTCTCTCTCTCTCTTTCTGCCCCTCTCTCCTGCTCATACTTTCTCTCTAAATAGTATTTTAGGGACGCCTAGGTGGCTCAGGTCATGATCTCAGAGTTCGTGAGTTTAAGCCCCACATCCAGCTCTGTGCTGACAGCTCAGAGCCTGGAGCCTGCTTTGGATTCTTTGTCTCCCTTTCTCTCTCTGCCCCTCCCTGACTCGTGCTCTGTCTCTCTGTCTCTCTCTCAAAAATAAGTAAACATTTAAAAAATTTAAATTTTTTAAGAATAATTAAAAAACCCACACAGATGGAAGGATTTAATACCAATACAACCACACATTAAGAAGCTATCTTTATTGAACAATTCAATAATATAAATGTTGGTCTAGAGTATTGGAAAGACAATGACCTCTGAAGTCAGAGAAGTTATAATAATTAAATAACTGATTCAAATATAACCTCTGTCATTTACTAAACATTTGACCTTGTGAAAGTTACTTGTCTTAACCTCTGTTTTTTCAGCCATACATGAGGGCTAATATTGCCTAAAATTAGATTAAGGGGTAGACTAGTCATACTACTATCCAAGGTGCTAATCAATAGCCATGCTAGAAGATTAGTGGATTAAATAGAAGCCTTGGTGCAAGGTACTCAAGTTTATAAGTATGGTTTCTGATAAAACTAGGGACATGTCCTTCCTTGTCTTTTGACCAAACCAAAAATGTCTACAGTAGACATTTTTAAAACTTCACTCCAGGTAAACAAATGTACAAACATATAAATATGTTTGTTTGAAGGGACACTACATTAGTAAGGGTAGTTTTGGGGTATAGTGGAGTAATCAGTAACTTGAAAAAGTCAGTGGCCCAAAATATAAAAGTTTATATCTTACTCACTTAGTGTCTCATGTAGACTGGTCGACTGTTCTTGAACTTGAACTTGTACCATCTGAAATACACAGTATTTCCAAGTTCACTATGATATGGAAATAGAGAGACAGAAGATACACACTGGCTCTTACCCACCTTGTCTGAAAGTGGCACTCACTATTTCTGCTCCTAGTCTCTTGGACAAAACATTGCTATGGGTCAACCTACCTGAGAAATGTAGGCAACACTTAACCGTGCCCGAGGTGATACAGTATTTACTGCCTGAGTGCCTGAATGTCTGAGAATAGCATCAATACTCACAGAGTAGTTGTAAGAATTATATAGAATAACTCTGAGTAAGAACCTAGCCCAGGGTCTAGCACATACTTACAATTCAATAAATGTTAAGCCCTTTCTCAAGGGTGAACTTGGCCAATCCTACAGAAGCAATGCTAGCAATCTCTATGTTCTCAGATATTATAGCCAAAACACCCTTGCATCTTGCTCAGGGCACAACAAAGAGGCAAGCTGAAAATGGTGACTACATCCCTATGACAACCTGCAGGCCATGTTTTCAGATTGCCAGTACTACAAATGTATGTCATAACATTCATCTGCTGAGGGCTCTTCTGTGGTTCCCCAAGTTTTAAGGAAAAATTTGAAACACTTTAATGTAATACACAAGACCTCTTTGAACTATTATCCAGCCTCCCTCTTAGCTCCCAACACATGCTTCACTCATACTCACCTTCTACTCCAGCCCTGACAAATAGCTTCAATGGACCTGGACAACCATTTTATGTCATGTTTCCTGAGCAGAGCCTGATGGATTTTCCTGGAATGACTTTCATTCACTCTTCACCTGATTGCTTGTGCTTTAATCTACATCTCTTGTGAAATGCTTTTCCTGGCTTCTCCAGGATAACTTAGATGCCCACATCTAAGCCTCACAGCATCATGTGCATACCTGTATCACAAATTACTGAATTACAAACCCTTGCCCAAGGATCTGTGCCCAGTCTCTCAACTAGAAATTCACAGGAGACTGCAGTCATACTCTATATGAAGCTGGATCTTCAGGGACTGATAAGGTGCTTTGGCACACCGTAGGAATATCTCTCCAGTGAATGTAAACCTCATCCTTATGTTTTAATATATCATACCACACTTCTCCCTGTGCCCTGTTTCTGAGATTTACCAAAAAATTACTAATCGAAGTATACTATCTCTCTACCAACTATTTGCTTCAGATGCTTTGGGCCACCTCTATCCCCAATCTTTATTTGATGACTAAGTTTAAGGGATGGACAGTGCATTGTCTGAAGCCAGAAGGTCTGGAACCAAATTGTAGAGTCACCACTTATTATTTATGTAAACTCAGGCAAGATCTCTTTATCTTTACCACCTCAGTTGCCTCACAAGGAAATTTGGACTAGTCTCCATGCCAAAGAACTGTGGATATTAAAAACAAATACTAATTTTCAGCCTGCCTGTGTATAACTCCAGTTTGAAAAAAAACAAACATATTCCTATTAGGGATTCTTTAGGAAAGGAAGTTTTTTTCAGGGAATTTCTTGAAAAGCTGAGTGGAATAACAGATAAAACCCCCAAAGAGGGCTGAATGTGTAAATCATCCTGTAAGATACACAAAGAATTATTCCTTAAGGGTAATAGAAAGTAGAACTAAAGGGAGGAAATAAAAAGAAAAACAATCAGGAAATTATTAAACATCTCCCTGTGAGCCCCTCAACCCTAATTTTTATGTCTAATAACATGGAGTGTACATTTTTGAGCATCTAGTAGTATACTTTATCATATAATAAGCAGTCTATAAATTATACATAAGTTATAAGTGTTGTCAACATTAACTCAGACTTGGTTATCAGTTATCCTATAGATTTACATTCTTCAGTCAAGTGAAAAGGAGAGAATAGCTGAGAGGTGAAAGTATCTAGCTCAGCTTTTGTCCTATCTAGATTATGTCTTTGCCTTTGTTTCTCATTCTAGGATGAGTTCTTACTTGTATTCTGATTTTCTGTACTCATAGCTTTCTATCCAGAGTCTTAAAATGACTGATCATTTATAATTTTATTAATGTTCAATCTGTGTAAAAGAAATAGCATCCATTTAAAATATACAGTTTGATGAGTTTTGATACAAGTATGCATCCATGACACATGAATGTACCCGTGAAACCACAATCAAGTTATGGAGCATTTCTAAGTTTCCATGTGCCCCCATATAATCCATCCTTCCCTGTGCCCTCTCCTCAGGCAAGCACTAATCTGAACTCTATCACTAGAAAATCTGAAATGTCTTAGAATTTTATATAATCAAATAATGTCATGAACAACAGCTGCATGATACTTTAGGAATATATTTAGTGTTTAAGAAACTTTCAGTTTTCCAAGGTGGTAGTAGCATTTTATACTACCATCAGTGATGTATCAGAGTTCCAGCTGCTCCATATCCTTGTCAACACTTAGTACTGTCAATCCTTTACATTTTTGCCATTCTAATGGGTGCAGAGAGTTATCTTGTGACTTAATTTACATTTTTTCTAATGTCTCATGGTGTTAGATATCTTACTTTGCATATTTTCCTTTGTCTTTTACTAATCGCTAGAAAAGAAAGTCCATGAGGACTTCCTAGTTCCATGCTGCCTCTGCTGTTTCTGAGGCATCACTTTCACTATACCTGCTACTTATCCCTTTGACTGCTCGGAATACTACTTTCTCACATTACTTTTCATGATTTATGGGTTTTGGGGTTTGTTTTTAGCTTTCTGCTACTTTTTTCACCGTTGATACATAAATTTTCAAATCTTAATACTTGGGGATGATCTCTTTTAAAGACATTATTTCATCAGATGGAAGTTTTATTAATAGTATCAGCTGATTTATCTGAATACCAGCCTTATTTTCATTTTATAAGTTCAAGATATCAACTGGAATATGCTAGTATTTATTTCTAAAGCTACATCTAGCTTGGGATATCCTAGACTAATCACTTAGCCTCTTAGCCAAATAGGACCTTTTGCCTACTTCCTATGGATTTGCTGTAAAAATTAGTAGTTACAATAACTTGAATGTGCAAACAAATGTACCATCGTTAAGCTATGTAAGGTAAATCATAAGACTTAGTGATTTAGATTCTTAAAATAAAATGAATATTTAATATATTTGTCTCCAGGTGCATTACATTTAAATGTAGCTGTTTCCCTCCATGAATTCATAATTAAAATAACAGTAATCAGAGCAAAGAAATTTGGAAGAGTGAAAATACACCTCAGATTATCTCTATTGACAAAATATCCATTGTGACAGTTGAAATTAACAACATTTACCTGAGAACCTTACTCAGTTGATCTTAAGAGTTGGAGTCTATTCTACCAAACTGGACATACTCCATGAATATTTGTTTCCACATGTGTGGCAAGAAAAAGAAAAGATTTTTTTCATTCTAATGTTTTAAAATATTTGATCATGAGAAGATTTTATAAATACATATGCAAATATGTTATTTAGTGAACATAGGTGCATTTGTGCATATATAAATATATATTTTTTAAAGTTTATTTTGAGAGAGAAAGAGGATACACATGCACAAGTGGGGGAGAGGCTGAGAAACAGGGAAGGGGAGAGAATCCCAAGCAAGCCCTGCACTGTCAGTACAGAGCCCAACTTTGATCTCACAAACTGTAAAATCATAACCTGAGCCAAAATCACGAGTTGGACACAATCAACTGAGTCATCCAGGTATTCCTAGTGTATATAGGAATTTTTTAATATTTAGTTTTTTCATATTTAGTTTTTAAATTTGTTTTTGAGAGAGAGAGAGCAAGCATGAGCTGGGACAGGCAGAGGGAGAGGAAGACGGAGAATCTCAAGCAGGCTCCATTATGTCAGTGCAGAGTCCGACGTAGGGCTTGAACTCACAAACCATGAAATCATGACCTGAGCTGTTTAACCAACTGAGCTACCCAGGTGCCCTCTTTTAATGTGGTTTTATCTATGCAAACATATCTTCATAAAATGACTTGCATTTTTCTTCTCCTAAAAGAAAAAGGGTTTGGGGAATATATTTTTAAAGATACAACTTAGGGAAAGGTAAGATGCATCCCTTCTCATTTCAGAGACAGTCCAGATCACTCTGGGAAATGGGGGTGTCCTTCCAGCAGAAAGACAGGATGTTATTCAGGACCACCAGGGTTGGATGAATCTTCCTACCACAGTAAGACCTCTCTCTCTGGTAAATGTGACCACCATTTTTATTGAATTCACAAATCCTTTCCCCAATTTTCTCTTTTACTTTTGTGTTCCTACATGATCTAGAAGTTAAGAGCCTAAAGATCATAGTAATGGCTACCATTTTGTGTCCTTTGAGAATACATCATAGGAAGGAATTTCCAAGGTCTCAACAGTAAACATTGGGAAATCCTAATAGCATCTGGTTCTAATAAAGCACGCTAAACCAAGCAGGCTGCAAATGGTCAATTTTGGTTACACTTAGTAAAAGAGAACACATACATCTATCCATAGAATCTGAATTAAATTGGCCACTGTTTTTAGAAACTGATGGGGAAACAGAGGTGCAGAAAGGCTATATGATGTGCTAAAGCTTACACAGCCAGTGACAGAACCAGACTAACAACCAGAGTCTTCGGACTCCCCCTATGAGAACAAAATTAGTCACATGAGTGTGCTGGGGCATGCAGACTAGAAAAATAACTGCTTGAATAATTCAGTAATTAGTGAACCTTTCTTACCTATGTTAGTGCTGTATATTGTAAGCTGCCACCTCCAAAGTTTACTCAAGAAATATTTAGTGTAGGGATTATAAACAGTAATCAGCTATTAGCCTTTCCCCGGGAGCTTGCAGTATTATAGGAGAACATTGTAGGTATGTTTCTACATCAATCAACTAAATAATACAAAGGCAAATCCTGAGAAATGTAGGCAGATGAAGTGGTATGGAAATTTAGGGCAAATATTGAGGACATGCCAGTCTACTCCCTTATGGCATCTAGATCAGCACTGGTGCTGGTGCTGGTGCTGAACAGATTCAAGAGTTAAACAAACACATGTCAACTTGTGTGGAAACTACACATCCAAGGATGCTGCAATAAACTAAGCAATAATTCTTTGAAAGATACTCTTTTTTTCAACTTTGTATTTTCAGTGTATAACAGAGTCTCTAGTACAGAGTCAGTATTAATGGCATTACGAGTGAATGACATAGTAATGTACTGAGCCTGGGTAGCTCAGTTGGTTAAGTGTCTGACTCTTGATTTTGGTTCAGGTCATGATCTTGTGGTCGTGAGACTGAACTCTGCTTTGGGCTCAGCACAGAGTATAAAGCCTACTTTGGATACTCTCTCTCCCTCTCCCTTTGCCTGCTCACTTGCACATGCTCTCTCTCTCAAAAAAACAGAAATAAAAATAAAAACAACAATAAAATGACTGAATGGATGAAGTTTTCCAATACTCTCAGTGTTCTGCCCACCCTGAACACTAAGCAGTGAAGGCAGTCCAGACTTTGGATACCATGAATAAGTCTAAGAAACAATCTCCCGTGTAAGCCTTTGCAGATCAAACACCAGCTAATAATTCCCATCTAACACAAGAACAGTTTACACCTTGGGATCTCAAAAACTTCATGAATCTACCCCCAGTGAACACAGAGAGTCTCTTTCATCTGGATGCACTGCAGCCCTGGGGAATGAACTTGTAAATCCACTAGCATTATAAATGCCATGAATTTGGTATTCACAGATGAGGCCTTTAATTCTACTTTTCACAAAGCAGGCAATATACAGATAGATGTTGGATTTTAATAGTTTATTCATGACTCTCCAAAGGAGCAGTTTGATTTGCACAGAAAGTTTTATTAATACAAATGACACAATGAGACTGACTATCAGGGAGGAGAAACAAAAAATATTGCAAAGAGTAAGAGAGAAGTCAGGTTGTCAGTTTGTCTGTGTTAACAAGAGATGGGCTTATTTTCTCAAATAAAGCCAATATGTGAAGAAAGATCCTGGAGCAACATCCAGAATTTTTTGTAGATTTCTCTCTCCAGCATACTCACTGAGATCATTCATCCATCAGATTGTTGAAATGAGGATTTGGACATTCCACCTCCAAAATTTAACAGTCAAGCCTGTTACACTATAGATTCTCCTGGCAGAAATAGCTTCAGTAAGACTTTGATATCTGGGAATTTTGCATGCTCTCTAGTGACTCACCATCTGTGAATCTTAAGGGACTGGTTTTGGCTGGGATTTGAAGCCTAGAATATTAGTGTGAGTAATGCTAAGAGTGAGCAACTATAGACCTGAGAACAACCAAGCTCAGTGGTGTGAAATGTAAAGGATCAAGAAAGCAGCCATGCTCAGCTAAGTGAAGTGAAGCAAAAGCACAAATAGGACTGCATCTGGATAACAACCTAGAGGAATTGAAGAGTGACCTCCATGCTTCCAGAGACTGCTTCTAAACAGGTTTCCCTCCCAAGATTGTAAACTCTGCTATGCCCAGAGGGTAGAGCTCAAATTAAATCACTCACCAAAATAAAATGTCAAGTGTCTTAGCTCCTAATTACATTCTCCCATTAGAAAACCAGATAAAAAAAAAAAAAAAAGAGTATTCCTTTTTAAAAATCAAGATCAGGGGCACCTGGGTGGCTCAGTTGGTAAAGCATCCAACTCTTGATTTTGGCTCAGGTCGTGATCTCATGGTGATGGGATTAAGCCCCATGATGGGATTGAGCCTCACGTTGGGCTCAGTGCAGAGTGCAGAGTCTTACTGGAATTCTCTGTCCCTCTTCCAATAGTGCTCTCTTTCTCTAAATAAATAAATAAACTTAAAAAAAAAAATCCCAAGACCTACCTATAATTAAGATGAGTCCATTACCTAGAGTGAATTAATTCATGTGTTAGTGGGTTCACAGTATTATTTAATAAATGTCAGCAGGACGCAATAGATAACACAAATATTGCCCCTTGTCATGTTAAATTAGAAAAAGCCAGAAAAATCAAAGAAAATAAGAAACAATATGATTTCCCGGGGTGCCCAAGTGGTTCAGTCAGTTAAGTGTCTAACTCTTGATTTCAGCTCAGGTCATGATCTCACAGTTTGTGAGTTCAAGCTCTGCATCAGACTCTGTGCTGAGTGCAGAGCCTGCTTGGGACTCTCTCTCTCTCTCTCATGGCCCCTTCCCCACTCTCTTTCTCAAAAATAAATCAATAACTTAAAAATGTGATTTCCTTAATTTCTGAAATGAATGTATTCTGAATATGGTAGGTTTGCTTGGCAAAGAGAAGCTTTTTCTCATCATCCAAAGACTTGGAAAAGTACATTTTTAAAAATGTTTATTTATTTTTGAGAGATTATGTGGATGAAAGAAAGGCAGAGAGAAAAGGAGATGGAGAATCTGAAGCGGGCTCCCCACTGTCAGCACAGCACAGAGTCCAACATGGGGCTTGGACTCACAAACCATGAGCTCATGCCCTGAATGGAAGTCAGACACTTAACTGACTAAGCCACCAAGGTGTCCTAGAAAAGTACATTTTTTATTTTAAAAATGACACAGAAACTATCTGGCCCTGACATTCAAGGAAGCAGTAAGTTGGGTTTCTAATGAATTGCTAGCCTAATAAAAACATCAAAAGTGATAGGAAAAAAAATACCATGTGTCTTGCCTGAAAGAACAATAAAGTGAAACTATAATCAGTTGATAAAACTTAATCAATATAATCACACTGCAAAGTTTCTAGAGAGTTTCTTTAATGAAAGTTGTGAGGTCACTAAATTATGGGTTTCTCTGATTACATCATCAGATCCCATCAAAGACAGTTTTTCACGTCCATCACAGTAAACACAAGCCCAGTAAATTTAAACATTGGTGGATAAACTGATCACAAAAGAGGAAATAAAAAAGTCTCACTTTTCAGGTTTCTCTTGCATCTTTTATAACAATGCCAGTTTGGTGGTACAGTATGCTGGGAAATAAATTATATCATATTCCTAAATGTTTAATTAGAATATTCCATTAAGACTAATAAAGCAAACATATGATCATCTCTGTTTATAGAAAAAAGACCCTATTAATCCTGAGTAAGATCATGAATCCAATTTTATTTATTTTTTAATGTTTATTTCTTTATTTTGAGAGCGAAAAAGAGAGGTAGAGACAGAGAGAGAGAGAGAATCCCAAGCAGGCTCCTTACTGACAGCATGGAGCCTGATGCAGGGCTTAATCCCACAAGCCATGAGATAGTGACCTGAGCTGAAACCCAGAGTCAGACGCTCAACCGAGTACCCTATGAATCCAATTTTAATACTATTCGTTCTACTAGCTAAAAATGGACTTTGACTAAACAAAAAAACAAATAAAGACTAAAAAAATAAATAAATAAAAGACTATGACATTAAAAAAATGTCCCTTTCAGAAAATATTCCACTTATTTTCCTTTATAACCTTCTTGTGGGGCAAGACTATCATGACAAGTAGCATTTTGAAATAAGGTTAAGGAGAGCAGATTGAAAAATTTAATGTTACTCATTCCAACAGCTGTAATTCTGAAATCCTTCCTTCCATGAAATTTCCTTAAACTCACGGCTTTGATGTCAACCCCCTCAATGAAAAGATTCATGCTCTTATCAAACTTGTTTACATGAAGCAAATAAAGGTAGCTACCACTGAAGAAGCAAGGTACAAAAACCCAATAACAGAAGATATGGAATATCCCAGGCATAACAGAAAGTATAGTCTTTTATTTTTTTAATTCCTATCCCTATATTCTATCCCATCCATCAAATCCAAACACACACTGGGGACATGTATCGCTGATGAAAATACTATGAAAGAGACCATGGTCTGGCTTAAATGATATTTTTAAAGATTTTGTACAGCAGAGCTAAAACAGAGGTTCTACCAGTCACAAGCTGAATGACTTTAGACAAGTCACTTAAACTCTCAGAATTTGTTTTCTCAACTGCGAAATTAGGATAATACACAGGGTTGTTTGAGGATCAAATTAGAAAATATATGTGAAGAGTCTGGGACAGAAGAAGCAGTACATACATGATGGCTAAATATAAAAACAAATAAATGAATAAATCTACCCCAACACTTCTCATGGGAAGTTAGTAACAATTATAAGTCAAAACAATTCTGAGAGTTAAACTCATCACATTACATGTTGTTGGGTTTTTTTTTCTTTTTTTAACGTTTTTATTTATTTTTGAGAAAGAGAGAGACAGAGCACGATCTGGGGAGGGTCAGAGAGACAGGGAGACACAGAATCTGAAATAAGCTCCAGGCTCTGAGCTGTCAGCACAGAGTCCAATGCGGGGCTCGAACCCAAGGACCGCGAGATCATGACCTGATCCGAAGTCGTCGGACGTCTAACTGACTGAGTCACCCAGGTGCGCCCACATTACATGTTTTTATAAGAAAAAAATGGAGAGACTAAAGTTGTACTATGTATCTGATTAAGTAATATAAAAGAGATAAAAGAAATATGAGAAAAAATAATAAAGGAAAAGTGAAAGCAGGAATAATAACAGAAAGACAAAGAACAAGTAGATCTAAGAGCTAGTTATTCAGGGAAAAAATAATATACAAATAAAATTCTGAAAAATTTTATTGGAGCACCTATCTGTATCTACTCTGGACAAAGTAGACTTTTTTCTAGGAATACAATAATTGTTAATTAATAGAGATAGCAGTGTAATTCAGCATATCAATACATATTAAAGGCGAAAAATCTGTCATCTGAATAGAGGCTGAAATGTTCTATAACATTCAAAACTGATTCATCTTAGTAAAAAACAAGACCTGGAAAATTAGTGAAATTAGATACAAAAATGAATGAAAGAAGGACATAGTTTGCTATGAAGCATATCCGTAATAAATTTATAACAAACATTCCCACTTACAGATGATATATTTAAAGCCACTTCTCATTAAATTAACAAACAAAGCAGAAACAATACAAGAATGACTTCTTTCATACTTTTACTTTCTATTGAATATTTACTTATTTCAAACAAAGCAGTAAGATAAAGATACAAGATGTAAAAATTTTAAGGTAATGGTATGAGACACAAAATTATAATTATTAGCAAATGATATGACTGGCTCCATAGAAAACTCAAGGAAGTCCACAGAAAAATGCTTAAGATTGAAAGAAAAATGTAGCATGCCAGTAGCATCTAACCAAATATTAAAATTTCTACAGTATACTTTCCCCCAACTAAAAGCAATTCTATAATGTAATATGAAATATAAAAGATACTTTCTATAGTAATAAGAACTATAAACTACCTGTAACAGACCTAATAAGAATTTGCAAAATCTTTTTAGAGAAAATTTTATTTAGAGACCTAATAGGAGAACTGAATAACGGAAAGTTTATGTAAAGACTCAATGTTTTATAGATATTATTTAAGCTCAAATTAATCTAGAGATGCAAAATAGTTCTAAACATGACAATATGACATGACTAAGAATATGACAATATGGCTTTCAAATTCACATGGGAGAATGCCAAACACTAAATATGTTAATTAGGATGTATTTGGCTGCAAGTAACAGAAAACACACCCCCCTCAAAAAATCCTAAACTATGAGGAATCTCAAAAATGTAGAGCCTGCCCTCTTTTTATAATGCTGACTTGTCCATTTAATCTGGCCACGTTTAAGCATAACATTCCCAGAATTAACAATGAGAAAAGAAAACAGAAGCTGCAAAGATATAAAAATATCCTGGTATTCCTTTTCTAAAATGAGCGGAAACTACCTAGAGGCCTCCACATCTTCTTGGACATATTTTATCACATGTTCAATCCTAAACTAATCACAGACAAGGAGACTTACAATTGCCACCATTATTTAGAATAATAATAATAATTTTATAGCCCCCCACTTAGAATATGGGTGGGGCTCAGATACCGAAACGTAATTATTGTCTGGTACCTGAAAAGGAACTGACATTATAGTAGCAAAACAGAATGACTGGGGAAGACGACCACTGTGTAGGCAAAAAACAGTATCTCACAAAATTAGGATTCAGAAAGTGTACAGAGTTCATCCAATCAATTTAAAATTTAGAAACATGAGCAAAAATGACAAATAGACAATTTACAGACAAGGAAATACAAATGTCAAGTAAACATATGAAAATAAAGACAATTTTACTAAGTGACTGTGGAAATGCAAATTATGTCAATAATGACATAACCATTTCATTTCCATTAGATGACAAGTTAGCTCACTTTTTGTTAAAGGGCCAGATGTCAAATATTTTAGACTTCATCAGTTAAGAAGCAAAATAAAGGCTATTTTGTAGGTATGTATATAATTATTTTAAATGTAAACATTAAAAAAATTTTAAGCCACTCTTAGCTTACAGGCCAGATTTGACGCATAAGCCATAGTTTGTTACCTCCTCCATTAGATGGACAAAACTTCAAAAGATTAATAATATTAAGTGATATTGAAATATAAGTAAAAAGAGTGTCCTGCAAATAGAAAATTCCATTGGAACAACCACTCTGAACAATGATACGGTATAAATCATGTTTGGAAACATGATATTGTCCACACCCTATGACCCAATAATTTCATTGATTGACATTGCCTCTAGAAAAACTCTTGCATGTGTCCACAAGAAACCATGTACAAAATGTTTGCTGTAGCATGGTTTATTTTTCAAAAACACTGGAAAAACCTAAATGTCCATCATCAGATCATGGCTGACTAATCTAATTGTGATATATTTGTATTATTATTTCAATGAACCAGATTTATTTATACAAATATGAATACATGATGAACACATATTGATAACTGTCGAAAGCAAAATAGAGCAATATTTACAATATAATATTATGCTAAAATATATAAAATAGTAATATATTTTTCTATTGGATAAATATAGATAACATATTCTAAAGAATATGTTTAGAACGATAGGCTAAATTCACAGTTCTCATTACTTTCAAGCAGAAGGAAAAGATGAGGGTCTGAGACTTTCTTCAGAAGAACTGAAACTATATGTGTGTTTCTGGGCTTTTTAAAAATATTTTGGGGCGCCTGGGTGGCTTAGTCGGTTAAGCGTCCGACTTTCACTTAGGTCATGATCTCGCGGTTCGTGGGTTCGAGCCCCGCGTCGGGCTCTGTGCTGACTGCCAGCTCAGAGCCTCGAGCCTGTTTCAGTCTGTCACTCCCTCTCTCTCTCTGACCCTCCCCTGCTCACGCTGTCTCTCTCTCTCCTAGAAATAAATAAAACATTAAAAAAAAATTTTTTTAAATATTTTACATAAAGTATTCATACACCACTTCTGTTTAATTAAAAATTAAAATGCATATATACAGCATTTTGAGAATTGATATAGAATAGAGAATTAAGAAGATAAACATATTTACCTATAAAATGTTTAAATATCATAGCTAAAGATTTTATGTGAGTATTAAAATACATATACGTTCTGAGATAGGATTTAGGGGTCAAACGGACTAAACATTTGGAATCCCAACTTGCTAGGCTCCAAAGTTTATAAGGCAGTGAATAAAAGGTTCAGAACTCCCAAGAGTCCAAAGGTTCAGAAGTTCCAAGGCTTTTTAACTAAATTCGGTTATTTCATATTGAAGATAAAGAAAGAGTTTAGGATATACCACTTCAAAATATGCCACTGTGGCATATTGGTCATTTTGAGCTAAAGACACTTGAGAAACAACAGATGTAGGAAAAGCCCACTGACCTACCCTTTTAAACCAAAAATAGGCCATAAAATTTCTGTATAGGAGGATTAGGAGGAACTTAACAGAGGACCATGGGGGAGAAGAAGGGGGAAAATAGTGGGGGAGAGGGAGGGAGGCAAACCATGAGAGACTCATGAATGCTGAGAACAAACTGAGGACTGATGGGGGTGGGGGGGAGGGGGTGGGCATGGAGGGGGGCACTTGTGGGGATGAGCCCTGGGTGTTATATGGAAACCAACTTGACAATAAACTATTTGTAAAAAAAATTTTTTTAATTGAAAAACATTTTAAAAAATTTATAAATAGAAAAAAAAAAAAAATCCCGTGAGAAAATGCCCTCCCTGTACCAGGAAGAGAATGTCCTTATCACCAGACACTGGGTGTTCAGACTGAAATGTACCTGTGGAAAAACATTGCCTAAATATCCCTGATCTTCATCTAGGTTTGCTTCCCTGCCCCCATATTGGTATCTCCTACTCATTTCCCCACAAACTGCTGTCCCTTGTTTTGTCATTTTTTTTGCAAATTTGTCATTCTGTCTAAAAGGTATAAAAACTTCTCTGCTCTGATCACTTCTTCAGGTCTTCATTCTCTTATGAAGTCCTCCATGTATGTTTTTCTCTTGTTAATCTGACTTAGCTCAGTTTAATTCTTAGGCCCAATTGGAGAAGCTGAGAGGGTACAGGATAATTTTTCTTTCTCTATGATAACATTAAAAAATGATCAGATATTACCTTCATTGGGTTTTCAATATTCTTTTTGAAAAGCCTTCCACCTTGAATCATTTCAAACAAAAAACAGAAATAAATAACAACATACACACACACACATCTCTGATATTAGCTGGAGTGCAAAAGTATTTATCTATAGACAAGCTCTCAGGTAATGCCTCTCTCAAGTGCAGTGACCTACCTCCTTCCTGGTTTCATACACAAGATGATTGACAGGAATGACTTTCAATTGCAACTTTTTCCTTTATATTTGAATATTAAGAGGGCACTGCCCCGAAGATCTGGCAAAGATTCTTTATTAACAAAAAGCTACTCTGTCCTACCCTGGGACATTTCTGATAATGGGGATACAACAGAAGACAAAGATGTACCAACAGACAAAAATTCAAACATTCTTATACTGTAGCACTGAGTAAAGCATTTATGTTCATACCCTCTTAAAACTGTTTAAAAATTATAAGGACTGCTGTAGAGTTCTTGGCAAGATGTCCCAATAAGTTCCCACACACCACTATTCAAAAAACATCTTTACAAGACACAGGATTCTAGGCTGTTTGTTTTGTTTCCTTGTTTGCTTTCAGTACTTTAAGGATATTCTTTCACTTTTTTCAGGACTCCTTTTGATAAGAAGTGAGGAGTTAAAGCATTGTTTCCCTGTATGAAACTATCTTCAAGATTATCAACTCTTGTCATTTTCACCTTATGGTTAAGTGAAGTTTCTATTTCTTCAAGTCTAGAATTTACATTTTGTTCTTTTATATAATATTTATCTGATGAGACACTTTATCTTTTTATTCATCTTGAATATATTTTCCTTTACTTCTTTCACCATAGCTATAAAAGGTACTTTAAAATTCTTGCTATTCAAACTTCTGGGTCAGCTTGGAGTTGTTATTCTTTAATTGTTCTTTTATCAATAAGTCATATGTCCCTAGTTATCCATATTTCAAGTAATTCAGGCTTGTATCCTGGACACTGTGGATGTTACATGAATTCTGTTTTAATCCTCAGAGTTTTAATTTTATTAAAGCTAACAATTAACTTGGTTGGACTCAAACTGCCAATTCCATCTTCTGATTTGCAGTTGAAGAGTCAGTTGATTAATTTCTCTGTATCTAAATTCTCTCCTACACAACAGTGGTTCTGAAAACATCCCGAGATTTGAGCAAAGTGTATACAGAGATTTGGAGGCTTCTTTTTCTCAGATCTTTCTTTTCTAGGATGTTACCCTAAATTTCGTACGGCTATGGTTAATCTAATCTCTGTTCTCCAATTCCTTAGGCAGAGAACTATAGTTTCCTATCAGAGTTTTAGCCATCCTGTTCAAATGTGATCAGAGCCTGTCCTCATGCTGAAGACCATAAAAATGGGATCTCACACCCCATGATACTTCTCCCCCAATCACCAGATTTAGACTACCTTCCAGTAAAAGCTTAACTGGATGGAAAATCTCTAATAGCTTTTTCTATTCCTGACTTGGCCAGATGGTACAAAAGACAAAGAATTGATTCTTGACATATTCTCATAAATTATCATTTTGTATGAAAGATTTTTCTTTCATGTACTTTTGAATTTGAATTCTATAGTATTAGTAGCATAGTGAAACCTAGGAGAGGTAGTGTCCATTTAAACTTTTCTGCTTCTTATAATCCCATTTAGAAATACCAAAAGCATTGATGAAAGCATCTTGAAAAACATGGTGTAGAACTTAATTAGAGCAAGAAATAAAGGTGACATTTCTGTGATAATACAGTTCACTTCACTGTGTGAAGAGGCTAAATAGTACATCCTTCCTTGCCACAGAGGCAAGAAAAATATAGCAATAATGAGGACTTCATTTGTCCAAGAAAAGGCAGCAAATCTAATCTGGCTAAAATTAACAGTTCTGAGGAGTTCTTATCTAGCCTTTATGATAATCTCAATTCTCCAATGGTAGAATAAATGACATGAGAAACTACTCTAGACCTAATTTTAACCAGGAGGGGAGGCATTCAGTAATGGAGAAATGGTAAAAGTCTTAGAAGAAAGAAGTCCTATGAGTGGATGTAGAGTTACCAGATGCTAAGAACAACAAAAAAATTTTAAATGTTATTTTACAAACAAAAAGGTGAACAAAAGAGGACCAGACCACTGCATGGGACAAAATGTGTTATGTTGAAGTTTGACACAAACAAAACTGAGTTATCTAACTTCCTGCTTTTGCTTCTTGATTTCTCTGCCAAGTGTAGAACAAACATTCATAAAGGAATCCAAAATCCAAGGGTTGTAAAGTTGTTTTATGTGAATTCAAGTCATTTGGCTTAGATGAATTGTATCCTAAGGCCTTACGAGAATTTATAAATGAAATCACTCAACAAACATCCTTTTTTAATAAGGAATCTTAGAGAAGGGCAAAGGAAGCTGAAAACTGGAAGGAAGCCAGTGTCAGTCCCACTTCTAAGTGGGAAATGATACGTCTGGCAAACAAACTACTGGATACATGGATGGGTAATTGAGGAAACGGACAGTAAGCACCTAGAAGAGAGGGGAACCATCATTAATTGTCTTAGAATGGCTTGTCACATTCCGCATTATGTTTTGCTCTCAGAGGATGACAGGATCTAACCAATATAAGAATTCAGGACACAAAGCTTATGGGGCCTCAGCAAGTTCACTAACTATCAGTTCTCTTTTCAGATCCTTTTGTGTAAAATGGAGCAATATGGCTTCAATGCTAATAATGATGATCAGATTAAGAGGGTGGATTTATTATACACAAGGAGTAGTGACTTGGTAGTAAGGAATTGATGTCAACTAACAAAATAATGTTGACAGGTGTTATGGTTTGAACTGTCTCCCCCCAAAAGACAGGCTGAAGTCTTATCCCTAGGATATTTGACCTTTTTGGAAACAGGGTCTTTGCAAATGTAATCAAGTTAAGGTGAGGTCAGTAAGGTGGACCTTAATACATTATGAAAGGAAAAACGCTATGTGACAATGGATAGAGACATCAAAGTGCTGTGGCTGCCAGTCATGGGATGCTAAGGATTGCCAGCAAACCACCAGAAACTGGGAAGAGGGGAGAAAGGATTCTCCCTACCAGTTTCAGAAGGAGCATGGTCTGGTTAACATTTTCCTATCAGACTTCTAACCTTCAGAACTGTGAGAGAATAAATTTCTGCTTTTGTAAGCTACCTAGTTTATGGTATTTTGTTACAACATCCCTAGGAAACCAATATTACAGGTTATGTCCTAGAATCAGGTCCATTCAACATTCTAAAAAGAATTGTAAAGATACAACAGGCATGCTAAAAAGGCTAGGAACAAAAATTATAAGAATAAAAATATACTTAATTAAAAATAATAATATGTAACTAGTTTAACATAGTTTTATCATCATTTAAAAATAAAAATACACAAGTACATGAAGAGTTTGTGTTTTCAAATTTTTAGTTACCCAGAAATTCAAGAAAGTTATGTGTCTTAATAAACTCATTATAGAACATTCTACCATTTTAATAGGCAAAATTGGAGTAGAAAGTTTAATTCCAAATGCAACACCATAAAGAAATCTGAATAGTGAGGCCTAGTTCAGGGGAAAATGATCAAAAGGAAGGGACTTGAAACCATGCCATATTAAAGTTTGAGGAAAGTGACAAAATGAAGTAACAAATAAAGTGAATAAAGAGAGTTTAGTGAGGAAAATATATAATTCAAAGCAGATACTACACTGTTCACAAATACAGTGCCGAAGAGGCACCTGATAGTTTCTCAGTGACTCCAGGAGGCTGGAATAGTCTCACACTCCTGTAACTACAGCGCATGAAGCAATGTGCTCTCTGTAGTTTGCGTTAAGAATAGAAGTGTCACATGGTGGCTAATAACATAAATGCAATATCCAATTATTCTGAGACCCCCCTTTCTCCTCATTTTAACAACCCTGAAATGAGCAGTTGTCTTACAACCACTGACTGCCAGGTGGCAATGATAAAGGACTTTCACCAACTCTGCGTGGACAAGCTTAGACGGAGCTGTTCACATTTTTGTCACTTTGACTGTTATGCACATTGCTGGGATATGACAATGTTGAATTTAGTCACCACTTAAAATGTCTTTGAAAATACTGTACTCTGATTAGCAATGAAATGAAACTATTGCATGTGAAGTAAGGCATGGGAACACAGCAAAAATGCACATGTTTACAAAGCAAATATTAAATTAGCAGAGCAAATATTAACAATGGAAGGAATGACTGCAATTCCATGTTTACTTACAATGAAACAATCAAATGCTTTACATGACTCAGGAAAATACGGGGCATTTTGCTATGTTTCATAACTGATTTACATGCAAAAAGATTACCTGTCTCCTGCTAAGCAACACAACTGTTAAGCAAGAAGTACTGCCATAGTTCTTAGAAGAGACGAAAGAACATTCAAAACTAAAAGAGGCTAGTGTGACCTATCCCTGCATCAGAGAGCATAGTAACGCACTGGATAGTAGTCTACCTGGCAGCATTTTTGTCCTTTGTGAAATATAACTCATGATAGATAATCTTAGATTTAAGAAAATATGACACTTTCTATTTATACAGAACTTGATAATTATAAAGCATTCCACCAATGTCATTTTAATTGACCTCAACAGCTACTTGAAATAGGGGTAGGTCTTTTTTTAAAAATCAACAATGAATGCTCAGTAGCTATTTAACTTGCTTAAGGTCACATGTGTCACATGACAAAACTGGAAGTAGTATTAAAGGCTCCTGACTCCTATTCCAGGGCTTTAGCTTTTAAAAAAAGAAAATAATGGATTCATTTGTTTTTCCTGGAAATATTTAGGTAAATCAAGGTCTAGAAGAAGAGAGCATCTACAATATATAAGAACTCAGGAGAAGAACCTTGCCTTTTGATATCCCAAAAAATACACCAAATGAAAAATTAATCTTTTCAAAGCCCATTTCACTTTTACCTAGAAGGGCTCAGAAAATAGAAATCAAGAAAGTTGTCACAAGTAATACACACAGAAACCAAATCTTTCTTTCCTGGGAAACAATTAAGAGCTTTGCTATTTAACCTCCACCAAAGCTAATGTAATTCTGAAACAAAATATTACTGAAAAGGTTTCCTAATCCAGGCTCACACATATGCATGACTACAAACACAGACTCTAATTTTTGAATAACTGTCTGTCTTCTGAAGCAAATATTAGTCTCTTTAATAGATCTCCTTGATATAAAGTATACAAATATTCTGATTCCTGGATTTAAAATAAAATTCAAAATAAAGAGCTGTGATGTATTAGTTTTAGATATTCTTACAAATTTAATCATTTTATTCATCTTAATCTGTATCTTAATCTTAACAACAATCCTGTGAAGCGGCATCATCACCACAATCCCCACCATCCTCATCTGAATCATGTCACCACCATAATCATCACTGTCTGCATCATCACTACCACCATCATTATCACTGTCATTTGACAAAAAAGACTGAGGTTCAGAGCAATCATTACAAGTAGCTCAAAGTCACTCTGCCAAGTGGGTCATTTCACCTTTTGGCTATTGTGAATAATGCTGCTCTGAGGACATGTAAAAGCATCTGTTTGAGTCCCTGTTTAAGGGTGGAATTGCTGGATCATTTGGTAATTAAAAAAATGTTTATTTGAGAGAGAGAGAAAGAGAGAGAGAGTGCAAGTGGGGAAGGGGCAGAGAGAAGGGGAGAGAGAGAGAGAGAGAGAGAGAGAGAGAGAGAATCCCAAGTAGACTCCACACTGTCAATGCAGCAGAGCACAACGTGGGGGCAGGGCTGAAACTCACAAACTGTGAGATCATAACCTGAGCTAAAATCATGAGTCTGACTCTCAAACGCCTGAGCCACCCAGATGCCCCACTAAGTTTAACTTTTTGAATTACTGCCAAACTACAGCAGCTGTACTGTTTTACATTCCCACCAGCAACACACAAGGATTCCAATTTCCCCACATCCTCTCTAACACTTGTACTTTATGGTTCTTTGATAACAGCCATCCTAATGGGTGTGAAGTAGTAGCCCATTGTGGCCATTGTCCATTTTTAATTGGATTATTTTTCTTTTTATTGTTGAGTTGTTAGAGTTCTTTATATATTCTAGATATTCCTTTTGATCAAACATCTGTCACATATTGGTAATGTCTGGCATGAGACTGATATATGACAGAATCCCCTGTAATGGTTTCTACTCAGATATTGCCAAGGAATTGCATGTTTAAAGGAGAATTTACATGTGGAATGAAGAGCATTTTTACTGAATTTACTAAGCAACCAGAGCAAAATATGTGTTTAGTATTCAGAGCAAACGCAGTTGCATTCCCAGCATGCCTCATTGTGCACATTGTACTTTCATGTGTATGAGTATTCACTTTTTAAGATGTTACTTTAAGAGCCACTTTCAAACTCCAAAAATTACTTTAAAATTCACAGTTATTTCAATGGACAGAATTAGAAGCTGCCATTTGTTTATTAATGAAGAGCCCCGAAATGGCAACTCCAGAAAACCACAAGGTGGTGGGAAATGGCGTTTTATTAAATGCTGCAAGAGCTTCAAGCACCAAATGGGCAGGGGTGAGGAGAGAGGGACTGTTTCCGTGTGTAGCTAGATGATGCCTTTCCATTTCCTTATCGCAGAACGTGTCAGGGCTGCACTAAGGACTCCCATTCAAATCGAGCAGCCGTGGACAGCCCAGATGGAATACAAATAGACATGGGAGGAGTGGAGCAGGGTTAGCGAAGTGTGCAGTTGGTGAGATTGATGTTGATACCCTTCACTGCCAAGTGAAATGCCAATAATGCTTGTATAGCATTTTGTGAGGGCAATGGGAGTATTGATTCCTGAGCAATAATAAAGAATGAAGCCGCTCTCTCAGGTATAAAAATATTGGCAACTGTTACAAAGAATTGACTCATAGGGGCCTGAGTGCTGGCCTATCTTAATACAAATAATTCAGGCTTCAGAAGGATTTCAAGAGCAGCCAGGCATGGTTCTCAGGCACCGATTCTGCTATTAATTTACCTGAGGCTTTCACGGGTCTCCCAGTCTATCAGCCTATTGGTCTCAGCAGAGCAGGAGCTAAATGGATTTCTGAGGTCTCACTGAGAGTTAAGACAGAAGACAACAAAAATGAAGAAAGGAAGAAGAAAGAAAGATTATAAAATTTTTTCAGGTATATTTTTAAAGTTGCAGATTCTATTTGTGTTTCTTTCTGAAAATGAAGTAATGCACGTGTCAACCACCTAAGTAAAGAATACCGTATGTGTTACATTAAGTACATCTGTGTATCCTGGTTTAAAAAAATGTACTCTTTTTTGAAATAAACCTTCATATTCTGTAAAAAAAAAAAAAAAAAAAAAAAAGAATACCGTATGTGCTTCTAAACACATTTCTATTACAGGTGTGATTTCCGGGAAGAATGTTTTATGCCATGGATTACAATATGTCTTACACACTGAAACCAAAATGTACCCCTAGCAAATGTTTAGACCGATTATATTTAATGATATCATAAACTTGGCAGGAAAGCTTACAAACACTCTAAGTTTATGTAGAGCTGGAAAACTGGCCTGAGAAGAGGTACAATGTCTCACTCCCAAAGTCACCTGTTCTCAAAATAGGAAACCTCTTAGAGAAATAAAAATAAATCATCACCACTGGGACAACTAAACATCTTAACAACTTTGCCAAAGTTTAAAAGTGCTTGGTCTCACATGAACTCAGTACCCAGCATCAGGATTGTAAACCTATTTGAAATCATGACATCTTTAAAATACAGAACCATGACCAACAGAATTTCAACCATATACATAGTGGCTTAAAACCCAAATATTCCTTATAGGAGAAGGGTTGTTTTGAAAGCAAGAAAAAAGATGTGGGGTTATTACAATAAAAGTTATCCTTTCTCAGATCATCTTTGGCTTTTCCAAAATTTGTTCATGTGCAAGTAGTTTCTTTTCTTTTGCATTTATGTTTAGGTTTTGTTTTGTTTTGTTTTGTTTTTGATGCTCAGCTCTTGATCACTCTAAGAGCACATATGCAACATAAGTAAAAAAGAAAGGAAGTTAAAATCAACCACACTGAGTAAACAACAGGCTAATACAAACTTACCATCCGTAATATCACAGAAGCACTAGGATTCTAGGTCAGCATGTGAAATAAGTCACAATGGTTTAAGCAGGGTTCTGCAGAAGCCTAGATTTCCCTCATATAGTTTTTAAAGCCTTGGTCATGACAGTCTATTTAAAATGCCCAGTGTTGGAGCACCTGATTGGCTCAGTCAGTTGAGTGTCCAACTCTTGATCATGGCCCAAGTCATGATCCCAGGGTCATGCGCTCAAGCCCTGTGTTGGTCTCCATGGTGAGTGTGGAGCCTACTTTAGATTCCTTCTCTCTGTCCCTTTCCCCCACTTGTGCTCCCTCTTTCTCTAAAATAAAAATGAAGGATGAATGGGTGGATGAATGGATAGATAGATAGATAGATAGATAGATAGATAATAAAATGCCCAAAGTTGTCAAAGGTGAAAGAAAGTTATTCTCACATGGTGTTGGTGGGAATGGTATGGCTTTCCCATTTTCAACACCTCAATATATATCAAAGATTTAACATGTTGCTTAATTGATCCTAAAATCATACATTTAAACATGGATGTTCACAATGATTTAGTCATACGATTCTCTACAGCTGTGCTGTTTATAATATTGAAAAATTGAAGGAAAAATACCTAATGTCCCACATCAGGAACTGAGCAATGTTAAGTGAATTAGGCTCAATTCTTATTTAAAAAGGAGGAAAATCAATCACCACTGTGATTGACACTGCAGGTCACCCAATGTCAATATCATCTTACCCCCATCTTCCTTTGGAATAAGTTCTTGATTTTGTTAATATAGTCACCCATTGTCATGTGACTCAGATAAGGTGACCCTCTGTCTAGTCCCAGGGAATGATCATGGTTAGTATAAGCCAACCAGAATCATCTCTTGACCTTTGTGATGAGAGAAAATAGATTTCTTTACTGCTTAGGATGTGACTTTAAATTTCCTACTATAAACACATTACTATATATTTATAATAATATAAACATATATTATCTACACTATAAAACAGTATAGCTGAATGAATCCTCAAGAATAGATTATTTTTAATATATTACTTTCAGTAGTAAGAATACGAAACAGTATATACTTTCTGGCTTCACTTTTGTTATCAGACAGTATATAAAATATTCCAAAATACTGATTACCTTGAAGAATTATAGTGACATTATACATGATTTTTTATTTGTGTGTTTATGTATTCTAAATTTACTATTGTGAATATGTATTGTAATTGAAATGCGAAGATAAGAAAAGCAATTTTTAAAATCCCTACCAATATTAGTTAACATAAATAATTTGCAGGTTACATTTGCTTATCTGGTTCTATAGCAATTGAGAGCCAGGAATTTCTAGCTATATTTTAAAGAAGAGGATAATAATGTTCAAAGACTCTAATTTTGCTTCCATAGCAGCAGGTGTCGTTTACAATTAGGTCCCCCACTGAATTCTTGGTCTCTGCAGCAGGTACTAGATGAGAAGATACTTATTATCTAAAACTGAAAACATTTTCCTGTTGCTATTTTGATAGAATAATATAGCTTCATTATTTCATTAATTTATTAAAAACATTTATTGAGCATCTGTTGTGTTCTAGGCAACATGCTAGCTAGGCAGAAGGATGATAAAGATGCATGAAAGATGGTCTCTACTCTGCAGGAGCTCGCAGTCGAAAGGACAAAACAGGCATGTAAAAGTCTATGTAATAAGATACTGCTGAAATGGAGTCATAAGAGAAGTGGGAACATAAAGAAGAAAGTGATTAGTTCTAATTCTATGACAGGGAAGAGACACAGGGGCAACTGCACTTAATTTGGGCCTTAAATAATTCGTCGAAACTACCCATGGATTGGAGGAGGTAAGCCTAGCAAAGGGAAAACCAAAGAGTTATGATTATCTGTGGGGTGTCCTGGGAAGAGAGAATAGACTGGTTTGACTGCAATATAAGAAAGGTAGAGGGCAATGAGAAGGAAAGAAGCTGGAAAAATAAAATGTGTATCCACTTGAATATTTAGACTAAATGGGGAGCTGCCAAAGTTGTTTGGAAACAAGTATCTCTCTGTCTTAAATAACATAGGAAGACAGTCTGAGGGAAAATATGAAAGCAGAGTGGTTACTCAGGATGATACTACAATCATTCAGGTAAAAAGTAATGACATTGTAAACTGGGACAGGGATAATGGAATTAGGGACAGGCACAGGAGTAAGGGACCTATCTAAAGGTAGCACTGATGGTGTATTGTGGCAGCTGATGCAGGAGACAAACAGCAAGAAGAACTTGCTCATTCAAGGAGAAGGAAGGCTGTAAACATCTTAAATGGGACAGGAAATACAGAAAGAGTTTGGAGAGAAAAAAAAGTGATAAACCTGGTTTTCAAAAGAATGACTTTAAAATTACTGAAGTAGAGGAAGGTAGAGAGGGTTAACAAGAATGTGGTAACATCTTTATATGTTGCAGCTCCTCAAACTGATTTTATGGTCAACTGATTTGCAACAAGTGTGTCAAGACAATTAAATGGGGAAAGAAAATCTCTTCAACAAATGGTACTGACATAGCTGCATATCTACATGCAAAAGGAAAATGTTTGACCCCTTCAGCACACCGTATATAAAAACTCAAAATGAAATCAAAGATCTAAACGTAGAAACTAAAAGAATAAAATTATTAGAAAACAGGTATAAATCTTCATGACCTTGATCTAGTCAATGATTTCTTAGCTATAACTTCAAAAGCATAAGCAACAAAGGAAACCATCATCACAATCAATTTTGGAACATTTTTAGCACTCTGCAAAGAAACCCCATAGTCACTGGCAGTCATTCCCCATTATCACTTTGGTGACTAAATGTTTACAAAAGTATATAGTGTATATAATTTATAAAACACAGCAGCTGCATGCTGTAGGGTGCTGTATACGAATACATATCACTCTTATTGCAAGGGTTCCTCTGGACTTTGCCTCATGTGCCTTTTGACTTTGCTGAACTTACTCTGGATCCTTCCACTGTAATAAACCATAACTGTTCATATAAGAACTTCTGAGTCCTGTGAGTCCTAGAAACTCATCAAATCTGGTGGTGATCTTGGTAACCCTTAACACAAATACTTCCTAGAATTCTCCAGTCTATCACATGTAGAAGTCATCATGTAAGATCTTCTAGGTGAATGAATGAACTGGACATAACACTATACCCACCCATGCCCTCTGGCACTAGGATATATTATGAATGACACTCAGCAGACAACATTCTAACTTTAGCAACTAGAATAAATCACCATGGTCCAAATGGTTTTACTTGTAGCCAAAAGCAAACAAAATATTCATGTTTTTTCCTCATAATACATCAAAAGAAAATTTGATAACAGATTAAATAACAAATTGAAAAAAGAAAGAAAATAATTTTTAACAATAACGCTGTGTAGCCAAGAAAGAAGTCTTGTTTAAAAAAAAAAAAAAAAAGAGAAGCAAACAGCAAATTAAAGCTATTGTAAGATATAAGAAAAAAATATTTGGTACTAAACTTGATTAAAAATCAAATATATATAATTTGAAGCAGATGGACTAATGAAAAGTGGAATAGGGAAAGAAAAATATCAAATATAACATAAAAGTCCTAAAAATATCAATAGTCCCAATGATTAAACTAGACCAGAAGAGTAAGGCAATATTTAAATATGAAACTAGAATAAACAAAGCCATCAGTTCTGAAGATGAGTCATGTGCCTAAAGGTAGGAACAGCACTTGTCTCTATGGACATATTCACTATATTTAAATATCCATCACTTGCAATTATGTTTATAGTCATCTACCTTTACCAGAGAACTTCATTCAGTAATCATTAACATGGCTGAAAACACATAAAAAATATTATTTGTCTGATTTAGTTAGAGACCTACATCTTAAGTCTTTAGAGTATTTTAATGATCATTGCTTTTGCTCTCAAGTTCCTATATAATACATAGAGTATTATTACTTAGTTATTGAGTCAGTAAAGCTATCATTGAAAAATACAATCACAATGAAAATAAGTACAAAATAATCCTGATTTTTATAGAACTAGAATGTATAGAACTATACACAGAATGTGATCTCATCTGTGCAAATACACCATACATATACTATATACATATACACCATATTACACATACATATATTATATATAATATGCATTCTATATATAGAATGTGATCTCATCTTTGCAAATACAAAGAAATATATATATTTAAATTTATACCAATATATAAATCATCAAGAGAGATGATACACTGAAAAAATATCCTTCAGAATTCACAAAAAAATATTAATAATACTTACTTTTGAGGAATAAGATTGAGCACATTATAGAGGCAGGTGGTAAAGAGACTCCTTCTGTTTCATTTTGTACTTTTTGCTACCATTCAAATTTCCCCAATGACAATATATTACTTATTCAGCTGAATAAGAAGTTTAGGTATTAAATGTAAGTCACAAGGTAATCTGGCCATGGAAGTACTGGGACCACTAAGTCTTCAAGTTTTTCCAGGGCTGAGTTAATGGTGGGGCACAATAGTGAAAGTAGGTGTCAGACTGGACCTTAAGGGACCTGGATCATAGGGGACAAGACATTAAGTTGAATCATGGATTTTGTGGATGTGGGAAATCTCTCATGTAATACAGTGCTTAAAACCATACAAGGACTACATGATGGGAAGATAATAATGTGTTGGTCTGAACAACTTGGCAAAAGCAGTAACCCACACTAAGTGAAGCAGAAATGTCAAAACTGCCAAGGCAGACCGTGGAAAGTGAGAAGTGGACCTCTGAGTAAAATATTACTCAAGGCCAGAGAACCCAAAAAATCACCATGTTTCAGGGGCAGACACAGAAGATACTCCATTTACCTAACAAATAAGGGAGGTGCATGTTAAAGGGGCACCAGTATCACTGAAAAGCTCAGTGGTAGCTCTGCTTTGTAGGCCAACTGATGATAGGAGATACCATTACAGAACATGGCCTTCTAGAAGCAATGGGAAATTATAGAATTGCCCATATGATAGAGGCCAGGTAGCAGCACTCAACTTTCAGAAACAAGGTGGCATAATTATTTCAGTGAGCAGCAAAGATGGATGCCAACAAGTGGAGTCTAATCTGAAGAAAGATATAGAAGTGGGTAATAAAACATGGCATCCATAGGAGCAAGATCAAAGAGAAACCAAGACAAGTGTTGATCTGTACAACATAAGCAATCTAGTGGGATGATAAGGTAGCAGATCAGAGCAGTCAATCACGATCAGGGTTCTCCTAGACTCATCAAAACAAGTCAAGTGAGCCCAAGAGCTATCTATTGTATGATGAAAGTGGTATATCCAAATCTGGGCATGAGCAGGGCAAAATGGCAAAAGCAAGCTGCACAAACAGATGGCCAGATCCTTTGTCATCCATTACTATTGAGCTGGCCCTTCTTGTTCTAGGGCTCTCTTACAATCAGCTGAAAGAGGAATAAAAAGTTCAAACTTGGAACGTAGACTAGTTGGCTTAGTATATTTGAAAATGGAAAACTGCATTACAGCCACATTCAGGGATGATGGTGAAAATTAGTTTTAAAGGGGAATGCTTCTAATGGGAAGGGTTTGAAGCAGTGCAATCAGTCATCCCATTTGCTGGGGAAAAGGAGTGGCTTGAGGATAGAATACATATGAACACATGGTCAATGGTAAATGGCTTAGTTGGTTGATGAGGAGCTGGAATGAGAACGAGCAGTAGTGGGGTACAAGAAGATCTGGAAACGGGCATGTGGATGGGCCTCAAAGTGAGGAAATGAAACATGAAGATTTTTCTATCACATGATAATTCGCTCTGAGAACATCCATTACAGAATAGGCATAAATAAGCAAGTAGACAGAATGACTTGGCTTGTTGACATCAGCCAGCTTTTGCTGTTTCCTACTTGGGTGCAGTTATGTCAATTCAACAAGGCTGATCTAGTTGCTTCCATTATTGAAAGTCCCATCTGCCAGTTACAAACATTAAAAATGAACTCTTCAAGAACTCCAATCAACTCTGACAGCCAATAGACTTTATTAGACCCTTTAACCCTAGAAATAACCAGAACTAACACAAACTTGGCATTAGGTTGCTTTTCCTCCCTACTGGACTTTATTCAACACACCATTATGGACTTGCAGTGTGTTTGATTCACTGGCACAGGATCTTGAATAATATTACATGAGATCAAGGGATTTATTTTACAGAAAATGAGTGTAATAGTGAGCTCAAGATCATAGGATTCATCAAGTTCATTCACTATCCAGAAACTTCTCCCTATAACAACCCATGGAAGACCCAGCTAAAGTGCTAGCTGTAAGGATGAGTCACCATCCCCAAAGATGCAGTATATCCCCTTAAATCAACCCCAGAAAAACTGGCATTTTGAGCCACATAAGTCTTTGTTGCCCTCTGTGCTGGGGGATGTGTAGCAGCATCCCTGGCTGTACCCACTAGATGCCAGTAGCATACCCCATTCAAGTTGTGACAGGAAAAATGTCTCCAGACATTGGTATATGTCCTTTGGGGACACAAAAATCTCCCTCTGTTGAACCAGTGCTCTGAATCAATAAATGTAGCATGTTCATAATAGTAAAACACAAATATTCCCTGTGACCAACTAGAAGAATTTGTTTCCTGTGCCTGCAAATCTGGGGTCTGTATGTGTAGGAGTTTAGGCTGTCAGAGAAGGAATAAGTACACCAGGGGATACAGCAAAAATACAATTACATTTCAAGCTATGGCTCTCACCTAGTCACTTCAGATTTCTTGTACCATAAGAAGGCAAATAAAGGAAATCAGCATCATTCTGTTGGAGGTAACTGACACTGATAATCAGAAGGCAGAACTTCTGTTACACGCTAGGGACAGGGAAGAAGCTGCTGGGGCAAAAGTGATGTACATGAGTATTTCTTGGTATCCCACTCCCTGATTTTCATGGGGAATGAACAAGTTCTGTAGACATATCCTAGTAGGAGGTGATGATCTCAGATCACAGTGGTCTGATAGTTCTAGAATAGATACTAGAAAAGGGAGATAATGAATATTGGTGACAATGTTAGGGGCTGTAGTTCATACTAACTGCCCTCTCGTTATGTCAGAAAAAGAGATCCACTAGAATCCTGGAAGAGCTTCTCCTAGAACTATTAAGGAAAACAAAACAAAATAAAAGAGTGGATCCATGGCAATGAGAAACAATGAAATCTGGCCATGTGTAGCAACATGGATGGACCTTGAGGGTGTTATGCTGAGCGAAATAAGTCAGGCAGAGAAGGACAAATATCATATGTTTGCATGTATAGGAGGATTAGGAGGAACTTGACGGAGGAACAAGGGGGAGAAGAAGGGCGGAAATGGTGGGGGGAAAGGAGAGAGGCAAACCATGAGAGACTCTCGAATGCTGACAAAAACTGAGGACTGATGGATGTGGGGGGGAGGGGGGATGGGCATGGAGGAGGGCACTTTGGGGATGAACACTGAGTGTTATGTGGAAACTAATTTGACAATAAACTATTTGTAAAAAAAATAAAAATAAAAATAAAGTTAACAACAACAACAAAAAAGAGTGGATCCACACAACATGAAGTGTGGGCTGCAGTGGGTTCTATGGAGTGCTGTCTGATCTTCGTTGACTTTGGGATTCCAGCATGTCTTTTCTCAATTGAGTGTCTTTTCAGGGATTGCCTGCAGCTAAAGAGAGCGGCTATCTCAAGACTTAGCCAATATTCTTTTTTTTTTTTAATGTTTTTTATTTATTTCTAGGAGAGAGAGAGAGAGAGACAGTGTGAGCAGGGGAGGGTCAGAGAGAGAGGGAGTCACAGACTGAAACAGGCTCCAGGCTCTGAGCTGGCAGCCAGCACAGAGCCCGACGTGGGGCTCGAACCCACAAACCGCGAGATCAAGACCTAAGTGAAAGTCGGACGCTTAACCGACTAAGCCACCTAGGCGCCCCAAGACTTAGCCAATATTCAATGACTAAGAAATGTGGATCTTCCTAGGGAACCCAGACTGCATTTACTTACTGATGTACTTAATGACAGGACTCCAAGGGTAGAGACCTGATGCAGTCATTGCCTCTCAAAGATAGCTCAGGATGTTCAAGCTCTGTGTCTTTGTTCAGAATTTTCCCTTCCAGTCCTTCAACATCTAACTAAAAAGCCTCCTCGTCCTTCCAGATTCTCAAGAACAATAATTTTAATCAGTTTGAAAGAATTCAATTGTTAAATGCTCCAGGCCTGACAGTGTTTAGGAAGAAATGTTGCTTCATAATTCTATCAACTTTTTTTCATGGTTACTGACCTGCTTAGGTTTTCCCTTTTTACAATTTGATAATTCCTCTTTTCCCAGAAAAGTATCCATTCCAGGATCCCAAATGTGTCTTAATAGAGCTAAATATTTTTTTCCCCTCTGCATCTCTGGTAATTTTTCCATTTTCCTTTTGATTTAGTTTATTGTGCTCTTGGTGGTTTTCTTTATTGAGATTGCTAATGGATTATCTGTTTTATTGACTTTTCCCCTAAAGGGTCTTTTCATGTATTATCAATTTTGACATTGAGTTTTTCTTCTCTTTTTTAATTATTTTCTGCTTTTATCTTCACTATTTCCTTCCTTCCACTTCCCTTTGGTCATTTTCTAATTTCTCATGTAGAATATAATTCACTTATTTTATCATTCTTTTTTATTCAGCAAGATGAATATTAAAAGCTTTGCATTTTTCTCTAATCAAAGCTTTGCCTACATGGAGTATTTTAATTATGATTATTTCCTTATTACTTTGTAATTTTCTTTTCTAATTTACTTTTCCTTTAATTTTTTAATCACCCAAAAGTAATTAAATAGAGAAGGTCTTATAAATTACAAAGTGGTTAGGATATTTTTGTTGCCATTTATTTTATAATGTCTACATACATAGCTATATGATGAGAGGTGTGGGATGATACTCTTTCTAATTGGATATTTTCTCATGATAAAATATTGGGTACTTAAAAAATCTTATCCCATTAATTGCTATAATATCATACTTAGTTTAATTTGGTATTTTATTTTTTCTCATTTTTGTTAATCTCTACTATTTTCTCACTGTTTCCTATCATTTTATTATTTGACATACAGTAAATATCTTTTTTCTAATTCACTCCCCCCAAAATTTAGAAAGCATAAACTCTGTTTTTAGACTTTACCTCTATGCCCTCATTTCTTTTTACTAACTTTAAAAGTGAATCAGACTCAATTGATCTTTAAGACAAAAATATATATGTATCACATTGAGACTTTTGTAGTGACAGCAATAATTCTATTAACACTATATTGTATGTGATATAGATTTCTTTCCACATTTGTAACATTTAAACTTTATTGCATAACTATAATTCCAAACTTATTTAGCTTCAGTTCTACATTTAAATAGGTTCCATAATCACTCTCAGTCTCTTCATATAATACCTTCCACATTCCTGTGTTCCTTGTTTTTATTACTCTCTTGGTTGACTTGGTTTTGTTAAGTAATAGGTTCAAAGGCATTTCACATATGTGGGTAATCCTTGAGTTCTTGCACATTTGAAATTCTGGGTATGATAATCTTTGGTCCCACATTTCTCCTTCCCCTCTATAGGTCTCGCTTTATTGTCTTCTGGCACTGAAGGCTGCTGAGCCAGCCTTATTTTCTTCTTGTAAAGATGACTTTTTATCATCTGCCTGGATAACTACATCATTCTTTTTTTCTTTAAGCTTTATACGCTTTATCAACATAAGCTTTTGTGTTGATCATTGTTGAAGAATTTGTTTCTTTTAAAACACACTGTGGCCCCACTTACGTATTTATGTCTCCCTTAAGTAAGGGAAGAATACTTGTAAGCTTGAATATTGTGACTTTAGAATATTGTTATTTGTAGGTCTTGATTTTTTTTTTCTGCTACAAATTCATTATCGACATTCACTCTACCTTTTGGAGGCAGATCTGGTCCAGTAGATGTGAAATAACCTCCAGGATATATTGTTAAGTAAAAAAAAAGTGCAAAAGACTATATATAGTATGCTACATTTTGGATAGAAACCATTTGCATTTTCTTATTTTTGCATATAGAAAAACTTCAAGTCTAAATCAGAAACTAATGAATTTGATTACCTATGTAAATGGGGAATGGAGGCTGTGTAGGAAGAATAAGGAAAGCAGTGTGTATTTTTAACATTTGGAATTATATTAATGATCTACATATGCAAAAAATTTTAAACAAAAAAGAATAGAAGGAACTCTAAAATTGAATGCAAAGAGAAACAAACATCTATACTTCAAATGAAGTGGAGAAAGGAATCTACCCAAGTATTTTTGGACACTGTAATTTGACTATATACTCTTAGTCTAAAGAAAATAAAAACTGAAAATATATAGTAAACTATTATTAGTAGGGGCTTTTTAGTGTTATGGTTTAAAATTTCTGAAATTATTTTAGCTATATTGTAGGACTGAACAAATGAATAAATATGTTGATGTTGTTGAGACTCCCATTTCTCATAAGAGAGACACCAATAAGGACTAAGAGAAGGCAACAAGGGACCTACTAGGATTGTAGCTGATAAATCAGTACAAACTCATGATACCTTATATATGCATGCATATGTATGTATACATGCACATACACATACACACATTTTTTCTTAGCTTTTTCCACTAAAAGGATCTGGGATCAATAACCAAGGCTAGAGCCCACTTAAGTGTTCTACATACCATACCCCAGTAAGAGGAAGATATTAAATATAACATGTGAAGCAGTACATACCAAATCTATATACTTCAGTGATATTCCTTCTCCCAATTGTGACTCTTGTAAACTAATGGGATCTTCAACTCCCCCAACCTATCCCTCTGACATCATAAACATATGAAATGCTACCAGGGATCCTCCTCACTACTTTGCCTACGATGACACTCACTGAGCTACCCCTCCCAGGATGCAATTTTATATCCTGAGTCATTCCCTCCTTCTTCCCTCCTGCTATTTTGCCTGTGTGGAATTTTTTTTTCAGACTGTAGTCCCTAAAGTGGTGTAGGAGAAAGGCTCTTAATAGGAGATTGGGGAGGGGGGGGTAGCAAAACACTACTTAAAACAGCAGCAATCTTAAATTGTTATGTTGGCCTCTGCATTTATTTGGATGGTGAGGACTTGGCATTTCTGAACCTAGACTAGTTAGTGACAGATGAAAGAATCTACTCTCAGAAGGTTAAGCTCTTGAGAAGTTCACCAAGAAAGGAACACCACCACGCTGGTGAAATAGGAGACCCTAGCCTCCACTGGCCCCACCAAATATCAACAATTAGCCAACTATCCACGGATAAAAATAGCTCAGGGGTCCACTTAAGAAACTTGAGGAACACAATGGAATAAACAACCTGAGAATATCCAAACAAAAGAAGCGAAGACAAATTCACTTGCCTACATCATCCTATCCCCAAGGCCAGTTCCCTCAACACCAAGAAGGAACCCAAGCTACAAAGAGTTCTCCTCACTGAGAAAGGGAGCAAGGTGAGCCACCAGCTACACTGCAAGAAGGATTTGCTTCAGTTTCACCCCACCCAGGGCCCAGCAAAGCTGAGATGTATAGAGATGGCTAGGAACAAGGAAGAAGAACAGGAGCTACCAGCCACACAGCCACACACCAGGAACAACTATGGTTCCCAGTGCCCTGCTCTATAGACAACACCAGCAGCTTTCATCACTAAAGAAACCAATGGCCAGAATAGGAGTTATCTCCTGTCTTTTTGATAATAGATACCAGGAGTGGAATTGCTGGATCACACACTTGTTCTGTTTTTAATTTCTTTTTTAAATTATTAATGTTTATTTTTGAGAGAGCCAGAGACAGAGTGTGAGTGGGGGAGGGGCAGAGAGCGAGAGGGAGACAGAATCTCAAGCAGGCTCTGAGCTGTCAGTAACGAGCCCAGCGTGGGGCTAGAACCCGAGAACCACAAAATCGTGACCTGAGCCGAAGTCAGATGTTCAACCGACTAAGCCACCCACATGCCCCTGTTCTGTTTTTAATTTCTTGAGGAACCTCCATACTGTCTTCCACAGTTGCTGCACCAGTTTACATTCCCATCAGCAGTGCACAAAGTTGCTAAGACATTAGATCTTAAATGTTCTCAGAATAACAACAAAATTGGTAATTATGCGAGGTGATAGATATATTCACTAACCTTATTGTGGTAATCGTTTCACAATATATATGTGTACCAAACCATCAAGTTGTACACCTTAAGTTCACACAGTGTTATATGTCAATTATATCTCAATAAAGCTGGAAAAAGACTGTATTCAGTACACTTTTAAATACACCTCCAACAATCACAATTGCCAAGATTATGGAACTCAGTTGAAATTTCCAGTTTTGGTCTTTCTCTCTCACTGTCTTCACTGGCAGCTCAGCAGAAAGTTAAAAGAGGCTGTGCAAGGAATTGTTACACTGACACAATTTAAAGCTGAAAGTTGCTTAAATCCTTTTTAAAGAAGCCATTAATCTTCATTTATTATTTCTTCATTGTACTCTCTGGTCACTGTTAAAACTTGGAGGTGTTTAGTTTGGCTTACTAGCTTTCCTGGCTTTACTAATGCTCCTGTAAATTATCAAAGATGTTCTCAATGTTTAGTCAGGCTCATTTTTTTTTCTCCCTCCTACAAAAATACAAAGTAGAAAAGTATGTTCTGCTGCTCTCCTAACATGACCTGCTCAGTCATTCAACTTCTCAGCATCCTGGGGCAAGCTCAAATAGCTCTTCTCTCCCTAAGGTGGACAACTATCATTTCTAGCCCTTTCTTCACTTTGCACTGTTTTCCCAGGTCCAAAATTGAGTCTGCTAGAGTTGAACTATTCTCAACGCAACAGGAGAAAGCTGCTGAAAGGCAGTTGCTGTCACTCTCTCGATCCTATAATCTCATAATTTCTTCATGGCCTTCTGCACATCAGGGGTCACTGAACTGCCTTCCACACCTGCAGGTGTTATTTCTGCAACTCTTCCCCAGGGCCCTCAAAACCAGAGTTGGACCTTTTCTTGGCTTCCTGCTGCTAAAAGCCAAACAAAGGGAAGTGAGAGAACATCATTTATAAAAGCCTCTTTAGAGAGTATCAGGATGGGAGTGAGTGTCTACAAGACATTTATCTCTGGAGGAAAACAATCTCTCAAAGCACATGCCTTGGCCTCCAACATGGATAGGTTTATAGGTAAACATGGTTTAACTGTAACCTTTAGCCACCACATCTCCAGGCAGACTTTCATTTCCTTTCCTCAGTTGTGAGCACCGATTCCTATTCTGTGGCCAGTACTTTCTCAGGTGAGAAGACAAGGCTGGGCCCATAGACATTTGAATGAGTGGAGAGGGAGGAATGGAGAATGAGAGCCTGCAATGGCTACCTGTACTATAGCCCCTCAGCCACATCTCATTCCTGATAGTCTCCTCCACCTTACTTCCCATAATTCCTTCTTTGACTCTGACCCACAACACAGGGTCAAGAAAGTGGTACACTTACCAGAAACATCTTTAAAGTGGATTTAAAGAAATTTCAGATGTATTTTTTGATTCCTGCAGGACACTGCTTCCATTTAATACACTGGAATGTCCACCACATCAAATTTCACAAGCATCCCCAGTGTTAAGTGGCTCTCAAGTTGTAACCCTAATCCCATCATTTTGTTGTTGGTGCCATTCATGGACCATGTCTTGGGTGAATTTCTCCAGAGCTCATGTATGATATTTTTGCTCCTCACTATCAACACCCAACTTTTATACATCCTCTCTCACTGATGAGAACCTGTTCCAGGTTATTTTCAAAATAAAACACTTTTTTTCAGATATTTAAAACTATGATGGGTGAGATGATGACATAAAAACATTTTAGTTTTTAAAATATCACCCCTGTCATTACAAAGGAAAAAAGGAACCCAAAATAAAAAAGAAGTATACATATGCATTGCCACAAACACAAAAATTAGCCTCATATAAAAAAACTCCAAAAATATCTGTCATTGTATACACTAAACTCAATAGGAAAAAAAGGATGCAAACAACAGATTCTAAAGCTCGAAACCAGAGTGCATTGCAATGAATTTAGTTATGAGAATAAAACATTTCTCAGTTTGGTATATCCTCCATCAATCCACCAACTACCTGCAAAAATCCTTTCTTCATCGGGGTGAGTGGGTGGCTCAGTCGGTTAACGTGTGACTTTGACTCAGGTCATGGTCTCACAGTTTAAGCCCCATGCTGGGCTCTGTGCTGACAGCTCAGAGCCTGGAGCCTGCTTCAGATTCTGTCCCCCAATCTTTCCTCCCCTCCCCCACTTGCACTCTGTCTCTCGAAAATAAATATTAAAAAATTTAAAAAATTAAAAATCCTTCCCTCATCAACTGTGCTTAAACAGTACCAGCTCAGTAAAGTCAGATTTGTCATCCCCTACCAGCCAGGTGCAATTATATCACTTTCACTTGTGTGTTTTCATGCCCAGTTTAGATAGTACATACCCATTTGTTATGTAAATATCTGTTCCCTCAACTAATTATAAAGTTTTCATAAGGAGTAAGTGGCACATAGTAGATATTTCATAATTGTCCAATGGATTCTGCAATGTATTAAATCAAAGAACACAGCCTTACCTAAAATAGAAAAAGTCTACTTGATGGCTCAACCCATGTCAGAAGCCTGAGTAGATACAAAATTAAAACTGGGTGGCCGCCTTCCATAGCCAATATTTGACATGGAAAATAGCACTATTGCATTTCACTTGGGAGATAACCTGGTGTGGATGACTGGGTCCTGACTACACGGTTTGCAGGGCTTGGTTCAGAATGAAAATACAGGGCCCCTTGCACAAAAAAGTGGGAAGAAAGTGACGTTAAAGTTACTGAGTTAATAAAGCCTTTTCCTTTTTTTTTGCAACCTCTTTTGCTCTTCATCATAGTGGCTTTTTTAATTTGTTCTTTAATATAATTCTAAGTAAGGAAAAATTAAAAGTTTTAATAATTAGAATGAATTTTACCATTTATCTTCATATTGCAGAATGCTAGTTTTAAATGCAAATAAAAGAGCATTTAGCTCATAGGCAGAATCACCAAAATTATGCATCTGTGTTTTGTAAATCATATATGCGTATTTCATTCTTACCAAAAGAGTGGAAACAATGAACTGAACTAAAGTCAACTGTTCTCATTTCACTTTTTGGTATGTACAGATTCTATCAACACTTTCTACCTTCAGCTTACTGATGAATAATGCAGAACTAAAGCAAAGAAAAAGAATTGAGTTGCCCTATCTTTCCTTTTTCCTCTTATGTCACCAATTTTAGCAGAAGTGGTTGGTAGGTAGTAGTACAAATAAAAAGGTATATAGGATTCCTTAGTTATTCCTGTTTCTTACAATGCCATTATCTTCTTGATACATTTTTGAGTCAGGTTCTAGACTAAATGAAAAGCACAGCCTCTAGGGACTGTCCACGGAGGGGCCCCTGGAATTTTGTACTCATGGGGCGTTGTGTATGTTCTACATGAATAGGGCAGCAACAAATGGCAGATATATGTACTGCACATATCACATGTGTCCACTGTCCCACTGGGTTTCAATTATCAAGCTCAAGTTCAAAGATAAAATTATCAACAATTTTAAGATGGTAACAGCACATCATTAAATGAAGCATGGGCCCTTCTGAGCCACATACCCATGGACCTGATCGGTTCACACTCTACACACTATGAGTCCATAACTTGGAGCTGAAATGCTCTGAGGTATCCCATTATCAACTGACAGTTACCATGCCAGTTTTTCACATTTCTGTTCAAACAGACTTTCAACTTACCTCCTCATTTTCACTTTCAGGTGGAGATGTCATCATCCACTCACACTGGACTACTAGCAGATTTTCACAAACCTGAGTTGTATTTTAGGCTATGCCGGACATATTTCTAGTTTCAAAGTTCTCTGTTCCTTTAACAGCCTGGCTTCCTAAGCAGAACATTCTCCAGCAGAGTGCAGTGAGAAGGCATGCATATCCCAGGAAGCACTTGCTGGGCTTCTGCATGCCTAAGCCTTGTTGAACTCTTGTCATGAGCAGAAGATTGCAAGCCCTAAGATGTTAAGCACAATTCTGGTAGAAATCCGAAGGTGGAAACCTTCTCCATCACCAACAACAGGGCTTGCTCGGCTGATAATGGAACTACCATTGCTGCCTGAAAAAGATTACTGTTAGCATTTTGGAAAAGGCAGCAGAGTGACCTTTCTTTCTGAAAGCCAAAGACCCAAAGTGTCTGACAGCTTTGCTGATGGACTTTTTTCTTTTTCTTCTTTTTTCTTTCCACACCTGGGATTCAAGAGGCATTAAAGCACTTTCAAGCCAAAGGAGCTATCCTCATCTCCATGGAGCTTTTTACATTGCATTCTACCACTTAGCAATTAATTAGATTATGACTGATTATTATTTACTTTTCCTGTCACTTCATTCTACCAACAGAAGCTTACGCCATCCTCCCAAAGAGCATTTCTGTTTATTAATCGGCTCCTCTTAACTTTTGGTGAATGTTAGATTTCAATGAAATATGATGAATAAGATGTAATAACAGCATTAATGTCAGTGCAAAGTAAGAAAGCTAAAAATCACTCAAAGATTATTTTTTTGCTTCCTGCAAAAATTAGCCAAGTATGGGTAGCTGATGTTTTGTCAGTTTTATTTAGACATTATTTATACAGCAAAATTCATCATTAAAAATATACAATCCAGTAGGTTTTGACAACTGTATGATACCACATTTCTTTGCTCTACCCACCCTATGCCACTTTGTATACATCTGATTTCTATCACTATAGTTCTGCCCTTTTAAGAAGTTTATATAAATGGATTCATACAGCACATATTCCTTTATGACTGGCCTCTTTCATTTGGTAAGAGCTTCATCCACATTGTATGTCTTAGTCTATTCCTTCTTAATGATGAGTAGCATCAATATGTGATTATAAACAGTTTGTTTATCCATTTTCCTGTTGATGAAAATCTGATGTATTCCCACTTTGAAACTTTATGAATAAAGCTTCTATGAACATTTTTGTATTAGTTTTTGAAGCGATATACAATTTTATTTATTTTGGGCAAAACTCTAGGAATAGAACTGTAGGGTCATATGATAAGTGTATGTTTAACTTTATAAGAAGCTGCCATACTGTTTTTCAATGCAGGTATAACATTTCTCATTTCCACCAGCTGTGTATGAGGGTGTTAACACCTCTCCAACAGCACTTCTCATTGTCAGTCTTTTGGATTGCAACCATTCTGGTAGGTAGACAGAAGTATGTCATGGTGGATTTTATTTGCATTATCTTAATAATTCATGATGTTGAGTATCTTTTCATAAGCTTATAGGCTATCTATGAAATGTCCACACAAATTTTTACCCAACTATTTCTTCAGCCAGCTATCTTATCATTACAGAGTTGTGTGTTATACACACATACATATTCTGGATATATTATATATTTTGCAAAAATTTTCTCTGAAGCAGAGCCTTGACATAATATCCCTGTAAGAATATTTTGAAGAGCAAGTTTATGATTTTGATGAAGTTTAATTTGTCCATTTTTCTTTTACACTTCATACTTCTATGTTCAATTTAAAAAATCTTTGCCTAACACAAGGTCACAAATATTTTCTCTTATTTTTATTTAATTTTCTTAAGTTTATTTATTTTGAGAGAGAGACAGAGACAGAGAGAGAGAGAGAACACATGCACAAGGGGGAAAGAGGCAGACAGAAAGGGAGAGAGAGAGAATCCCAAGCAGGTTCTGCACTGTCAGCATGGAGTCAGATGTAGGGCTCAGTCCCACGAACTGCAAGATCATCACCTGAGCCGAAATCAAGAGCCAGTTGCCCAACGGAGTCACTGAGATGCTCCTATTCTTATTTTTTAAAAAGGCTTTTATGTACTGATATCTACTATTTCAAGTGCCCTTCATTCTTCTGTATGGATTCATATTTCCATACAGTATCATTTTCTTTTATGTCTGAAGAACTTTTGTCAATGTCTTCTCCTGTGCATATCTGCTGGCAATGGATCCTCTCAGCTACTGTTAGTCTGGAGAAGTCTTTATTTTACTTCATTTTTCAAAGCCCTTTTTGCTGGGTATAGAGTTCTTATCCACATGTTTTTCTTTCAGTATTTTAAAAATGCAGGGTGGCTCAGTCAATTAAGCATCCAACTTGTGTTTTCAACTAAGGTCATGATCTCGCCATTTATGAGTTCAAGCACTACATGGAGCCCTGTGCTGACGGGTCAGAGCCTGCTTCGGATTCTCTCTCTCCCTCTTTCTCTGCCCCTCCCTTGCTCATGCTCTCTCTGTCTCTCTCTCAAAATAAATAAATAAACTTCAAGAAAATTTAAAAAAAAATAAAGATGCTATTCCATTGTCTTCTGGCATGCATGCTTAAGAAAATCTGATGTCATTTTTATCATTCCTCACGTATACTTACTGTGCCTTGTCTCTCTGGCTGCTTTAAATTTTTTTTTCTTTATCATTCATTTACATAAATTTGAGTGTGATGTGCCTTGGCATGGTTTACTTCATGTTTTGTCTGTTGGGCTCTCAGTGAGATTACTGGAATTGTGAGTATAGTTTTCAAAAAATTTGGATAAAATTTGGCCATTATTTCCTCAAATGGTCTTTCTGTCACCTCTTCTCTCTCCACTTTTTCTGATAATCTGATCAAACATAAAGTAGGAAATTTTATATTATACCACAACTTCCTAATACCTTTGTTCTTCTCTCAATCTCTTTTATCTCTCTTTGGTTGTTTGTCATTTTCAAATTTACTTCTCTTTCTCCTCCTGTAGTATCTAATCTTTAATCCCTTCAGTGTATATTTTGTTTTGAGTGTTCAATTTTTTAATCTCTGGAAGTTTCTTTTTTTTTAAAATTTTTTAAAAATTTATTTCTAGGAGAGAGAGAGAGAGAGAGAGACAGCGTGAGCAGGGGAGAGTCAGAGAGAGAGGGAGTCACAGAATGAAACAGGCTCCAGGCTCTGAGCCGGCAGTCAGCACAGAGCCCGATGCGGGGCCCGAACCCACGAACCGCGAGATCATGACCTAAGCAAAAGTCGGACTCTTAACGGACTAAGCCACCCAGGCGCCCCTGGAAGTTTCATTTATAGCTTTTATACTCTTCCATTTCGCTCCTTATCCACATAAGGTTTTTCTCTATGCTTTAAACATATGGATTACATTTATGAAAAATATTTTTAAGTTCTTATCTATTAAATGTATCATCTCTGTCAATTCTGGGACCCTTCCCCCCCATCCCCGGGTATTAACAGTATTTTCTGACTTCTTTGAATGTCTCACCATTTGTTGGTGAATGTCTGGCATTGTGCTTTATGTTGATTGGCTGTACTGGGGATAGCCTAAATACAACAACTAGATTTTGTTGTATCCATTTAAGTATTATTGGTATTTGTTCTGGAATTTTGTTAGGTACTGGGAATCACATTGGTCAATTTTAAAGTTCTTTTAAGCTTTTGTAGTCTATGCTAACTTGGCCCCACCACTGAGGAAATATCCTGAGGACTCTATATGATAAACTATGTAGCATAAAGTTTCTTTATTCTGACTACTTAGAATGAAAACTTATTTCCAGCCTGTGTGAGCTCTGGCTTTCTGCTCCAAACTTCTTTCTAGTTTTTCCCCCCCCAACTTTGGGCTGTTTTTCCCATGCATGCACAGATCAATACTTAGCCAAGTACTCTAGGGACTCCTTTGGCAGAGTCCCTCTGCATCTCCTGTATAGCACTCCCCCCCGCTCCCCCCCAAATTCTAGTGAACTTGCCTTCAACAAACTCCAAATTCTCCATCTTTAAGCCAGCAAAGCTGCTAGGCTCTGTTGAGCTTCTGTTCTCCAGAACTAGGACTAAAAGCTCTCACTAGACAGTAAACTGGAGAGTCATAGAGTTCACTTCATTTGTTTTATTCTCCTCTGGAATCACTTCTCTACGTTGCTTATTTTCCAACGTCCAAAAACTACTTTTCATATAGTTTTCCTGTTTCCTAGCCATTTAAGGTAGGATGGTAAATACTGTCCTGGTATTCCTTCATGCCAGATGCACCAGTCTTAATGTATATGTTTTAAACACGCAGAGAAAATTGTAACAACTGTTGAGCATACCTAATGGGAAAACTACATGTCTGCACTCAGGTATTTTTAACAGAAACTCAAGAGTATCAACTCAGGATCCAATTCCTACTGTTGAGTTTATAATTTCCTACAAACATACAGAACTGATATATATCTCAGGCCAAAGTTGTTGAGACATTGAAAGGAGGAAGGACTGAAATTTTATCTAATTGCTCCTTTGTTTCCTTTTGCCAAGATTATGATCCCAAGCTACTTGTAAGAATTTAGTTAAAATCAATATGTTATCCAAAGTGTCACCTCTAATTTTTATTTAATCTTTCCTTTTTTTAAAAAAAAATTCATGGGGCGCCTGGAGGGCTCAATAGGTTAAGTGTCAGACTTCAGCTCAGGTCATGATCTCACGGTTTGTGGGTTCGAGCCCCGCATCAGGCTCTGTGCTGACAGCTAGCTCGGAGCCTGGAGCCTGCTTCTGATTCTGTGTCTCCCTCTCTCTCTGACCCTCTCCTGCCCACGTTGTTTCTTCCTCTCTCTCAGAAATAAATAAGACATTAAACAAAATTTTTAAAAAGCACTCATAAATATCACCTATGTATAAAGCAGTATGTTAGCTACTGGGAAAACACAAGGGGATAAATAACACCTAATCTGAATGACAAGGAACCTACGGCCTAATATCACATTAACATAAAGCAGGATATAATAAGCCCTATGACAGAAATAGAGGGAACCAATATAAATACACAGAGAAACCAATTATTACTCTGACTTAGAGACTGAATAGGTAACTTCTACTCAGTGTTTTTTGGCAAGGCATTTGAAGTGTCTCATATGTATTATCACATTTAATCTTCAAATATATTCTATGTAGTGGATGCTATTAATATCTCCCTTTTTCTCACAAGAAAACTAACACCCAGAGAGGATAACTTGCTCAAAATCACAAATAAAATAGATGGCAAATGCAGAATTTGAACTCAGACAATAAAACCCCAGTGCCCAAGTCCTCAAAACTAATTATACTAGGAAGGAATCTATAAACACTGCCATTGAGTTGAGCCTAAAAAGATGAGTTTGGATTATACAAGGTAAAGCAAGGGAAAATACTTCAGGCTTAGGAAAAAGCATGAGCAAAAAAAAAAAAAAAAGAGAAAAAAAAAGATCGATGTAATAAGTGTGTGTGACGGCATGACTGAAGTTCAAGGAGGAAGACTCTTGTGGGCATAATGTTGGAAAATTATCATGTTGACCCTCAAATACCACACAAAAGAAAATTAACTTTGGTATTAATATAAATTTGGCATTTCATAATTATGCATTTTATCTAGGTATTAGTTTCTATGGGGCCAATGTTTAATCCACCACGATGTTGTTGCCACTGACACAGAGTGGCCTGACTGCAGTTAGGCTACATGTAGTATATCCAAAAATGGTGTGCTCTCCATAGTAGTGTGAGATAAGTGGCAGTCACTCCAAGATTTAGTAATTAAGCAATTTAGTTGAATATGCCACAACTACAGTTTTTTAATCTTTTTTTTTTTTTATCTTGGTGTGGACTGTTCCCCATACATATATAAAGCCTACTACTGTATTCTCATAATAAATCCATCATCTTTCCCTATACTGTTCAATAGCTTTCAACCCACACAAAAATAAGGATGCTATGCATTTGTGCACAACACACTGTGGTATGCTGGGAACGCAGCTGCCATATTTTGTCCATTATAACCATGAGTCTTTCTAAGCATGTGGTCATCAAGGTTTATAGTTACACCATGATCAATCTCCTAGCAGTTGTAGATCACATGATCTGATGATCTGGGTGGTAGTAGTTCCTGGAAATTTCCTCCCAAATGATATTCTTTATAAATGGAAAATGGGAGTTTAAAGGTCCTAGGCATTACTAGAATTCCTCTCAGCCACCAAAAATTAGTCTATTTCAGCATCATACTGTATGACCAGAATGTTTCCCAGAGCAATGTCACTCAGGTTGGCAGGCCTCCATTCCATTTCATTAAAATTTCAAAAGCAAAGGTAATCTTGGTGACAATATAGATTCAGCATTTTGAATATCTAGTACAGTTATGCTAAGAGACCATATCATTCTCTTGCCTTCGTTATTAGACTCCATCTTTGAAAATGACCAAGTTATTATGGACATTTCAGGTTTGAAGGTGATCTTATATCATCTGAACATGGAGGGAGTATCAATCAAAGTCAGCAATTGTCTCTCAAACATGTATCTTACAGCAATGCCTGTAAACCTTTTGATCCAAATCCCAGTGTCCCTACTGGGAGGCACTCATGGGTTTTGCCAAAGGCTCAATCTGTGTTAAGTGGGACCTGTAGATACTTCAAAACAACTTCTGAGTTTGGATTATAAAAACTCAAAGGCATTGATTAAGCTACTGTTTTTTTGCAACTCAGACAGCTTGATGTTGTTCAGACCCCCCATTCAAATATAATCTTTATTCAGGTAGTTTTAAGGCTAGGAGCTAGCAATATTCTCAAATGTGGAATATGCACGACGATCTGTGATTATTCAATAGCAAGCAGTGGGATCTGCATCGACCTGACCTTGCTCCTCTATTCTGCAGCATTCAAAATAAAGGAGACTGCTCCTAGCTTAGTCCCTCTCTCAATCCATCTTATTAAAGATTCTTCAGAAAACTGTCATATTGATTCACAAAATGAGACAACTCCTTCCCTGGTTTCAATAGTTTCTTAGTTTCTACAAATTGCCTAATTCCTAGACTACCTACTTACTTGGTGACCAAAGGCATAGAGAAGTTATCTGTTGTGGAAGCATGTTTTTCTCCCTTGGTGGTGGCCCTGAGGCCATAGCTTAGACCATCCAAAATCTGATCTTAGCACAGTGCTATAATCTGCCCTAATACTCTCCCCTAATTTCATCTTGGTTGTAAAACCATCATCATCATCACCATCATCGTCATCAAGATGAAAAATAATCAAGGGATTAAATGTTTATCTTGTTTCTCATTAATTTGCATTTCCTTAAGGATACAGTGAGGCAATTTCTCAGTAATTGGGTTGAACACTTCTAAATTTCAGTGACAACTTCAGCCTCCAGTACTTGATTGCAGTGCAGCAATATTATGGGTGACTTGGTAGCCATCTAACCATCAAGAGCTTGTCATTCATCTTTTTTGCAAACAATGTTTTTTCTATGTTTCAGGGAGTCAGAGATATTCCAGCAAATCCCACTGCAGATACCAATGGTGTTCCAAGTCCTCTAGATCACCTCTGTCTCAATGATTTGCTGAGTTATGGAGCCACAGATTCAGAAATTTTGTCATATTCATGGTATGGAGTGAGTAATTCCAGTAAAAGTATAGACTACTAGCAATGATGTATGACAACACATGTACAGTGTTGCCAATCAGGGAAACTCATCTGAACCTTGTGTCTGGGGCTTTTATTGGGGATCATTCATGTGGGCATGCAGTGTCTGCATAACTGATCTCAACTATTCAAACTCTAGCTTCCCAGAACAAAAACAGGCATTCAACATAAATCATATTCTTAACATAAACTACCAGATCAAAGTGGTGTTATGTGGCTCAAGTCCTCAGGCATACCAAAACATTCTTATCAGGCAGATTATTACTAGGTCTCAGAGTTTATCTCCCAGAAACCAGCCAAAGGTCAGTCTTGAAGACAGGCCTTTCTTAGGAATGTGTGGGGTTTGGGGAGCCTAGGCCCACTGAGTTAACCTTTTCCTACACACATCATAGTCAGACTGCTGAAAACGGAAGGTAAAGAAGAAAATCCTGAAAGCAATCAGAGAATAATGACAAATACTATACAGGTGACAAGGATATGGATTACCTGTCTTCTCATCAGATACAATAAAAATCAGACCACAATGGGATCACATCCTTAAAATGCTGAAAGATAGTAAAAACTGTCAACCCCCAATTCTCTATATGATGAAATCTTCTTTCAGAAAGGATGGTGAATAAAGGCATTTTGGGGGAAATGATAAATCTGATCAAATTTGCCACAATTTCAAAAAAGAACTTCAAGCTGAAGGAAAATTATATGAGATGGACACGTGAATATACAGAAAGGAAAGAAAGGCATTTTGAATAGTAAACACGAGTGTTAGTATAAAAGACATGCTTCTTTTGAGTAAATAACCAATGAGGAAGACCTGTCACAGCCAGGCAACCAGTGCTGACAGCAGCAGTATTCCTCCCAGAAGATGTTTACAAAGAATTAAAAGCAGAATTTCCAAGGAGCTGATATACAGAATAAGTTGCAATATGGGCAATTATAACTAAAAGAGATGAACAACTCATTTACCAACACCCATACAGTACTGGCTTGAGCAGTAACTTGTGGGTAAGCCTTCAGGCAAGTAAGTCAGCCTGCCACCTGATAATTGGAAACGACATTTCTCTCCACATTGTTTAGCTGTATGACAAAAGCAAAATATTGATGAGGGAGCATAAGGCAAGCTGAAATGAAGCAAACAGCAACTCAACCCCTCCCTCCCCCCTCCCCCCCCCCCCCCCCCCCCCCCCCCCCCCCCCCCCCCCCCCCCCCCCCCCCCCCGCCTCCAGGTGGGATATATATGACAATTCTCAGGCACTCCTGACTGCCCAAGAACAAAGGGACAGAAAACAAAATGGGTAAACTGTTAGAGCCTCCATCAGTTTACAAATATCTTAGTAATATACAAGAAAAAGGCAATCTTATCAATCGCCTAATCTCCAGGAAATCCTTACTATCTTAATGATAATGCTTTGCTAGAGAGAAAAACAATCTTAGCTTGACAATAGCTAGGTCTCCAGTAGTCTTGTAATTCCTCTTTAGCAGATGGGAATCCCTTTAAGAAACCTCCCCTTGATGTTACCTCCCCCAACTCCACAATATATAAGCTGTCACTATTCATAACCCCAGTGCAGCTCTTTCTGCCCATGGGCCCTGTTCCAGTGCTTTAATAAAATAATGTTTTTGCACAAAATACACTTTTTGTGCAAAATTAATTAATTAATTAATTCTGGGCCATCAGCTGCCATCCCCACCATCATTCCACAACCCCATCATTATGACAGATTGTGCAAACCGTGGTTATGGACAAATTTTTCTAAGAGGCAATTAAAGAGGTTTTAATTAATGACAAACCAAATTTGAGCACGAAAAGCAGTTCTGGTCTAGATAATCCAGCACACAACCAATACTATAGTAACAGAAATCTATACTCTCATAAAACACATACTCTATAGTCCAAAGTCTTCAAGATTTTGAAATAATTCTTCACATCTTTTTTCAGAGAAGGGGGCTTATTTTTACTTTACACAAAATTCTAACCTTGCTGATAGCAGAGAAAATGCAATAAATCAGAAAGAAGAATGGTACCATTAGCAGCTCATACTTACTGAGAAAAAATAGCTGTTTAAAGGCTGAGTAAAGAAGAGGTCAGAAAAATAATTGTCAAATATTCAAATTTAAGGATCCAAATAAAAATAATAAGACTATTTACTGTGAGAATGAAATATTTTACACTTAAAGAAAGTGCAGAAATATCAAAAGATGAGGAAAACTTGTGGCTTAATATTTCAATTCCTGAAATTAAAATTAAATGTGATGCACTTGAGAAAATAAATGCTTTACATGTAATCAATACTGTATTTAAGTGTATAAGCTTCAGTTACTTAGAGAATATACTCATGTGTATTTTCCCCAAAGCCAGATGCTCCTGTGCTACTTTAATTACACATATAACCATCTGTGTAATGCATGACACATGCATGTATTCATATAGTACGTATACTCAGAAAATTCATTGACTCTCAAACCATGGTAAAGAAACTTATTCTTAAGTTGCATATACCAATTATCTTCTGGCTCATTAAAAACACCCCCTTCAGAAAATTATGTCAAACATATCTTTGGATCATATATCCTGGAAAATACGGCAAATATCCTGCAATTAAAAAGGGATATTTAATTTTAATTTAATTCAATTTTTTTATATATTGAATTTTTAAAGAAACTGATCATTTTTACCACTAAGAAGCCTAGCAATCATTTGTGTTTTCATGGTAAAAGAAAAATATATCAGGCAACTCCAACCATTAGAAAAATTTTAATAATTGATAGGTTACAAATCTGTTAGTAGCTCTTTTCTTTGACATACTAGGGTACACTCAGAAGATTATTATTGAAAGATCACTAACTGCCTACCACTAGGCCCAAAAATAAACATTTGCATATAGAGTCAAATGATTTTTGACAAGGGTGTCAAGACCATTCAGTGGGAGAAAAGACAGTCTTTTTAACAAATGGTGCTGGAAAGATTGGACATTCCCATGCAAAAGAAGGAAGTTAGCCTTTACCTAGCACCATATACAAAAATTAACTCAAAATAGATCAAAGACCTACACATAACAGCCAAAACCATAAAGCTCTTAGAAGAAAAATAAGGCAAAAATGTCAGAACACAATAACTTCCCGGATATAATGGAAAAGGTACAGACAACAAAAGAAAAAAATAGACAAATCAGATTTCATCAAAATTTCAACACTGTGTGCATTCAAAGGACACTATCAACAGAGTGAAAAAGTAACCCGTGGAATGAGAGAAACTATTTGCAAATCATATATCTATAAGGGGTTAATAACTAGAATATATAGGAAAACTCCTAAAAATAACCAAAGAGAAAAACAAACAACACAATTCAAAACCGGGCAAAGGACTTAAATAGATATTTCTCTGGAGAAGACATATAAAAATGGACAATAAGCACATAAAGAAGATGTTCAGGGCACCTGGGTGGCTCAGTTGGTTAAGCATCCAATTTCCGCTCAGGTCATGATCTCACAGTTTGTGAGTTTGAGCCCCATGTCCAGCTCTGTGCTGATGGCTCAGAGCCTGGAGCCTGCTTTGGATTCTGTGTCTCCCTCAGTCTCTGCAATTCCCCTGCTCTTTGTCTCTCTCTCTCTCTCTCCCTCTCTCTCTCTCTCTCACTTTCTCTCTCTCTCAAAAGTAAATAAACATTAAAACAAAAATTTTTAAAAAACAATGCTCAAATTACTGTTAGGAGAATCAAATCAAAACCACAATGAGATTCTGTCTCACAACTATTAGGATGGCTACTTAAAATTCAATCAATCAATAACAAGTGTTGGCAAGGATGTAGAGAAATTGGAGCCCTTGGGCACTGTTGGTAAGAGTGTAAAATGATACAGCTGCTATAGAAGGCACCATGATGGATTCTCAAATATTAAAAATAAGACCTGGCAGTTCCACTTCTTTTCATATACCCAAATGCCTTGAGAGCAGGGTCTCAAAGAAGTATTTGTATACCCATGTGCATATGCAAAGCAGCATTATTCACAATAGCTAAAATGTGGAGGCAATCTAAGTGTCCACTGAAAGATGAATAGATAAACAGGATGTGATATATCCTTAGGGTGGAATATTATTCAGCCTCAAAAAAGAAGAATATTCTGAGATCTGCTACAACATGGAAAAATAACTCTTAGGACCTTATGCTAATTGAAATAAGCGATCACAAGAAGAATAACATGATTCCACTTATGTGAGGTACCTAGAGTAGTCACATTATAGAGAGAAAAAGTAAATGGGTGGTTCACAGGAGCTGGGGTTAGGGAGGAATGGGGACTTATTCTTTACAGGCACAGAGTATGAGATGATGAGAAAAGCTGTGTAGATGCATGGTGGTGGTGACTGCACAACAATAAAAATGTACTTAATACCACTTCACTTGACAATGACTACAATGGTAAATTTTAATTTTTAATTATTATTTTTTGTTTATTTATTTTTGAGAGAGATAAAGCATGAGTGAGGGAGGCACTGAGAGAGAAGGGGAGGCCCAGAATCCCAAGCAAGCTCCAAGCTCTGAGCTGTCAGCACAGAGTCCAACGCAGGGCTCGAACTCACGAACCATGACATCATTATCTGAGCTCAAGTTGGATGCTTAGCCAACTGAGCCACCCAGGTGCCCCATCAATGGTAAAATTTATATTATGTGTGGGTAACAACCAAAAAAGTAGAGCAAGATGCAAATCTTACTGTCCAAAAATATTTATAATCAAAATTCAGCCAGAGGGCTGCAAATTTACCATTTTAAGTAATTCTTGTAATTAGTCTCAGATGCTCTTTTCCCCATTCTTAATTACTTCAAACTCTTTATCTCTCACCTCTCTACCTTTTGCACAAAGTTCTCCTGGTTGTGTGACAGGGAGTGGTTTTTTTCACGTAATGAAAAATGTTCTCAGGAATTCAGCCCTCCTTCGTGTAACACAGAAAAATTCAACACTGACTTTTCAGGGAGGTGAGGGTTTACATGTAGATCCCCAGAGCACCCCTTGAAGGCCTGGCAAGACAAGAAAGGTCTGTCTCAGTCCATCTGTCAGACATAAATCATACACAAGATAGACTGCAAGGTAAATTGAAGTATTTATTACTTCACAGGCGAAGTGTGTAGGAAGCCAAAAAAAATCAAGTCAAATCTCAGCCTTGTTCTTCAGAGTTTCTGGGCCTTCATGTCTATTTCTTGTTAAGCAAAAATGTTAATGCAGAGACAGATCTGCACAGTACAGATAAGATGTGAGCAAAGTAAAAGTTTCAAGTTCAATTCCTATTCTTTCTGGTGAATTTAGAGGTTTCCTTTCTTTAGGATCTGGCTTGAAAATAGCTTGGGTGTTGAACTTTGTGATGCATTTCTCAACACACTTTGCATTCTGGACCTCCACAGGCAAACACAGAGAAGTTATTCAATAGAGCAGATTAATGGAAACCAGGAAAAGTTGGGAAGGAACAAGAAAGAATGCAAACAAGTTTATAAAGCTTTATAGTACCTTGAATTTATGCCCATTTCTGACCACAGGGTGAACTTATAGGGCAATATGACCTTTGTCCTCTTTGAAAGCACATCATACTAAACTGAATGGTGATTCAAAAACTAAGAAACATACTAGTCAATAAACTTGAAAAATGGTGTGACTTTTATCTGTGATAAGAAATATACAAAAGAAAATATTATATCACATTCTACCTTTCAAATTTGTTTAATGATAATCATTGATTCTGGCAAGAATACAGAAAAAAACGTATTATCACACATTACCAGGGAGGAGGGCAATTTATACTTCTGATTGTACAGCAATTTGTAGTAAAGAAGACCCTTAGAAATGCTCTGAAATGGATCATTCATTGACGCAGTAGATCTTCTTCTAGAAATTGAACCTATGAGATTAAGCTGCAAGATGCCTAAAAATTGATTTAAATAAAAAGAAAAAATGACAGCATATAGGCAATTTGAATAACAGAATATAGATAAACTTCTATGTGATGGGAGGATAGAAAAACTCAAATGCATCAATACCTTTCAGTTGTGCATAGTTAATTTATTTGGAGTGGAGGCATTGGGGAAACTGTATACCTAAATTGAAATTAAATGAAAATGAATCATAACCAATTCTTATATTGGCGGTCATTAGGTAAAAAATAAATAAAAAACAAAAAAGCCCCCAAATATCCATCAGTTGCTCAGGCTGTTACAAAATCATGATTTGGAAACAAAGTTTGTTCTAGCATTGTTATGAGCTGAATTGTGTCCCCCAAATTAATACGGTGAAACCGTAATTCCTAGCCTCAGAATGTGACTGTATTTGGAGACAGGGCCTTTAAAGAGGTAATTAAATTACGTTTTTAAAAGGCTATTAAGGACAGCCCTGATCCAGTCTGACTGGTGGCTTTATAAGAAGAAACTAGGACACATAGAGAGACACTAAGGATGCATATGTACAAAGGAAAGGCCAGGTGAAGACACAGCAAGAAGGTGGCCGTTTGCAAGCCAAGGAGAGAGGTCTCAGGAGAAACCAAACCTGCTGACACCCTAGTCTTGGACTTTTAGCTTCCAGAACTGTGAGAAAATAAATTTCTGGGTCTAAGCCACCCAGTCTGTGATATTTTGTCATGGGAGCCCTAGCAAGTTAATATAGGAATGAATCAGACTTCTTCATAGCTCAGGGAAGTTTGAATCATTGAAAATATGTAAGGATAACTTTTAAAGTTGAAAAACATTTTATAATATTTTATAATAATGATTGTCAATCTCTCTACAGTGGAGGACCTTTTTTTTTTTTTAAAATTTCAAATCCACCGTAGGCCAATACTTTGTGAAATATAAAATCACATGCTTTGATGTTACAGCAATGTCAAATTGCTATAAAAGTTCCTAAACATTCTCAAAATCTGTTCTAATTTTCCCAGACTGGTAACAAATACAACACGGATCTACTGATTAATGGGCCATGCTTTGAGTAAAGTCATCTTAATGTTCATCTTGTCCAACCCCTTCAACTTATAGCTAAGAAAGCTGAGGTCCTGACAAGTTCAACAACCTCCAGAGATTCAGGAAACTAGTTAGATTCCCTAGAGGAATCATGTTTCATTCAGCCTTATATAAGTCACCAAAATCCTCAATCCATTTCCTTTCCAGCTATGCTAATATTGGCCTGATTTCTCCCAGTTTTCCTCTGATAGATGTACGTCCACTCCTGACATCGTTAATGCTTAAGAAAACTGAGTCATTTAATTATCTTGTTCAGTAATTCTACCCCTTCTCTCAATAAATTACTTTTGCCACCTGTGAGAGACTCTTGCCTTCTGTACAGACATCTTGTTTTCATGTTCTTGAAACACACCTTATTATCAATCCTCTTGTGCAATCTTCCCTTCATTTCCCACCTTTGATTTGCCTGAGCTTTTGTACACTCTCTAAATTTATTCTGTAATCTCTCCCAGCCTCTTCTATCCCAAATGTTTTACATCTTGCATATGCCTCTTGCTCACCCTTGATTACTCTCAGCTCTGCCCCTTCATTTACATGGTGTCTATAAAGCCTTTATTGTGTTTATCATTCAATGGCTTGCATAGCCCCTGGGCATATATTAATTTTTGTTCACATGCTTGCCATTTCCCTCTGCATCCTTTACTTCCATCAAAATGTTTTATTTGTTCTCAATCATCACAGCCTGTATTACTCAAAGGACTGATTTAAAGTTTTAAAAATATCCTTGATGGGGTGCCTGGGTGGTTCAGTTGCTTAAGTATCTGACTTTGGCTCAGGTAATGATCTTGTGGTTCATGAGTTTGAGCCCCGCGTCAGGCTCTGTGCTGATACCTCAGAGCCTGAAGCCTGCTTCGTAGATTCTGTGTCTCCCTCTCTCTCTTCCCCTTTCTCAAAAATAAATGAAACATTAAATATATTCTTAAAACATTTTTAAAAATCCTTGACAACTGTTTATTCATAACCCTAAAATTATCTCCATTTCTTGCTAGTGAGTAATGATGGTATTTACCCTTTTCCTAGTAGTTTTGTAGCTGACCAATTATATGATGTTGGGCTAGTCATTTAAATTTGATAGGCCTCTTTCTTTATCTGTTATATCAAATAGCTGAACTAAATATTTTACAGGTTCCATCTGGCATTAACATTCTAGGTTCAAAATGTTTACTATGTCATTCATCTATCTCTGAAAGAGATAGTTTAATCATTCATAAATTTTGGAATATTTTATTGTTTCTCCAGCCATCTGATCCTACTCATCTTTCAAAGTCAATATCAGATCTAATAGCTCCTTAAGTCATCCCTAATTATTCCAGCTCATACTTACCTCTCCATATTATAATCCTTCATGTCTTCTATTGATTATTTAGCATTAAAATAGCAATAAAAAACATATCTAAGTTTATTGTCGTATCAATAAATAGTCTTTGATAGCAGTCACTATGAAGTATTAATATATATGACATAAAATAGATATGTTATACATATTATGTTAAACTATATGAAATTGCCTCTTTTTGTAAGTAAAAAAAATGACTGAATATAAAAAAATGTTTTTAATCTAATATTGTAAAATTTGACAATTAAACTCTATTAAGAACCTATAGCTTGATACTGTGCTGATGTCATATACAGTGTTTCATTTAATAATTAAAACAACCTATGAGCTAAAGATTATTGTTTCCATTTTACAAAGAAGGCAATTGAAAGGGAGAAATGATTTTCCAAGATCATATAGTTGAAAATAGCTAGAACAAGGATTTATAGTCAGGTCTGTGTGACTCTTGAGTTCTCCTTTCTCAGATTTCCTAGAACATAGCCCAAAACAGGTAAATATTCATTTCCAACTTTGAAAATAATGATTATAATTATAAAAATAAGCAAACAAAAATCACAAAGCAGACTAATAGGAAAAGAAACCTTTCAAAGGCAGGTAGTGATCTGCAATAGAGAGCAAACATTTACAAGTTAAGTTGGTGATTTGGTTCCTATTCTGACTCTAAAAATATGACTAAGATTTTAATTAAGTTAGCCAACAACCACTTTCCTATTGCTAAAGACCTTGAGAGAAATGTAATTCAGTAACTCTCCTTCCAAATGGTTAAATAATTGACACATCATTGTCTAATACAGTATGTAGCCTTTTAAAAAATGAGCTGGTAGCTCCACATGCATTGACACAAAAGGATACAGACGATATACTGATGAATGAAAAAGGAATGTTGCTGCTAATTATAATACAATTACATATAGAGATTTAGAAAATCTATAACTGTGCCTTTGTGGTAATATGAGAATAGATACATCTAATTACATATTTTTGTGTACAAACATAATATTTGGAAGGATATATAAAGTGTTAAGTAAATGGTGCTTGTCTCTTTTAATATTAGAGTAGAAATATAAAGGAAAAGGCAAAGAAGTTTTCTACCTTAACATTTTATTCTTCTAGATTGTTTGCATTTTTAAAAAACAATTGTGTTCTTCTAACAGGAAAAAAAGAGGAACATTCATTCAACCATCCATTTTAAGGATAAACTACTTTCCCTATTGGGAAGGTAGCTATGTGGTTCATGTAAGTTTCTTGTGCTGTAAAAAGTGCATGTTCTAACACTGACTGTAACATACCAAGACTACATTTGGCCATGTCTCTTTATTTCATGTGTCATATTTCTCATGCCTATTGTGATCATAGTTGTTCCCCACTGAACAACCAACAGTAACTCTGCAATGCTCCACGTGATTTACAAAGGGCAGCCTACAAGAGACCAATGGGAAACCCTACCTAGTATTCACGTGTCAGCAAGATTACCTTTACTACAATAGTAGGTATTGATCCATCCTAGTGTTTTAAAGGATAATTCCCCATTAACTACATTCTCTTGTATCTTTTAATAATTTTTTAAGCTTTATAATACTTATATTTACGATATCAGCCATTTTCCGGCCTTAATGATAGGTTTTTCTAAAAAGATAAGTAGGATCAGTAACAATTCCCATGAAAACTGTCCCTCACACTGTGTAAAAATGTTCAGTCTGTTAGTAAATAAATGAAACTTCATGGATTAGAGGTGACTAGCTGCTGATAAGGGACTTCTTATAAAGTGAATAGGACTTTGAGAACCTGTAAACTCTTGGGCTTGTGTGTGCAATAACCATATTCATATAAATATTCTTGAAAGACTGAGATAGACCAGAGTTGGTTAGGTCAAGATTCTAGAAATAGGTGAGAGATACAGGCATGTGACTGAAGGAGTGCTTCTTGGGAAGGCCCTACAAAGGACTGAGCAAAGCAGAGTAAGCACAAAAGAATGTGCTTTCAGATTGTCTAGTAATGGGCTGATCCACCATTGTCCCAACTTCAGGCAAGGAGGTCAGGCTCTGGACCCTTTATCAGTTATCAGCATCAGGTGAAGAGGATGTAAATCCCAGAAACCTCTGGACTACGGAGCAGGCAGTTACCCAGAGAAGGTTGATGGGTGTTAACCATTACTTTGGGCACTCAAAGCAGCAGGGGATATGTGCATACTGACTGTAAATGGGATCTGGACCCTGTGTCTACAACATCTGCCAGAGCTTTAGTGAAGAAAAGGGAGGAACAAAACAGGGGTAATTATGGATTGGGGCACTAAAGAAAGCAAAAGGCAGAGACTGGACTAGGCTTTCTTCTTTTTATTAAGAGGTCACTGAAGGGTAAGGCAAAGGAGGTCAGGGAGAGGAAAAAGAGAGTTTAGAGAGTTCTAAATAGAGATTGTTACTCATTTCTTAGTTAATTAAAAAATGTAAATACAGAACTTTGTTCTGCCATTGACTGGATTAATTTTTTCCTTTTAGAATTTACAGCACTGAAGATTATTACACACATTCTGCCATCTATTTTGCAAGCATCACCTTGAAAAACAGCTTAATGGAGCATCTGTGTAGTTAGGATTCACTAGACACCCCATGTCCTTATCTGCAGGACTCTACCAGAGAGAAGCGAACAGGCCCACCATTTGCAGTCTTCACACTTGTGGATGTCAAAGACCCTCCTTGATTAATGTGACATCATAAAGCACCACCTGGAAAGAACACCTCAGCCCACTAAAACCTGAAAAATATCTTTTCCAGAAATATACTCACTCCTTTCAGACTCTGTGCTTTTCAGAACGATGTCAACTTATAACAGCTTCTTGACATTAATTACCATGCCATCCCGTAAGTTTAGCTCTGTGTGAAGCAGCCTGAAGCTGTCAGGGAGGGTCACATATTTAATATCCACTTACCTTGACACCAAAGTAATTCAAAAGATGCTCATTTTCAGCTCCTCATTCCTTTTCAAACATTAGAAGGCAAGTGACCCACCATCTAGTTCACAAATCTTGATTAATTCCTTCCACTTAGCATGTCCCAATTTCTGCCAAGGTATGTGGTCTGCAGATTGACAGCCTCATTAAGGGCTCATTCAAGTGCTTGATTATACAGCTTTGGAAGTTCCTTGAGACCTCAGAGTCAGAGGAGTAAAATCTCCCTCCCTCTGCCCACTGCAGCACAATAACCCGTATTATACCTATAGGCAAAGAGATTTCAGATTTAAGGACAGTCAGTCCCTGCACTTAAGTTCTAGAGGCAGCAGTTTCTGCTCTTCAGTAGTACCTGGGTGTCTGCCCAGTGTTTCCTCTCCACCAGGGCTGGGTAGAGAGGAGAGTTCCAAGAAAAGGCTCATGAAGGGACTGTGTGCTTAGAATCCTTATCTAGAACAAACTCCCAAGCATATACAAATTAATCAAAGCCAAAGATCAAAGAATTTCAAAATAGAGTAAATGAGGAAGAGACCTATGAGAGAAACACTATAATCCTATTTACAAAACATATCTTGGGGTTATCTGGGTGGCTCAGTTAATTAAATGTCCGACTCCTGATTTTGGCTCAGGTCATGATCTCACAGTTAATGGGACTGAGCCCCGCACTGGGCTCTGTGCTGAGCATGGAGCCTGCTGAGAATTCTCTCTCTCTATCCTCTCCTGCTCATACTCACTCTCTCTCTCTCAAAATAAATAAATATGCATTAAAAAAAAACATACCTTGGGGCACCTGGGTGGCTCAGTCGGTTATATGTCTGACTTTGGCTCAGGTCATGATATTGTGTTTTGTGGGTTTGAGTCCTGTGTCAGGCTCTGAGCTGTCAGCACAGAAGCCTGCTTTGAATTCTGTTCCTTCCATCCCCCTGCCCTGCTCATGATCTGCCTCTCTCTCCCCTCAAAAATAAATAAACATTAAAAAAATTAAACAAACATATCCCACCAACAAGCCTCCTCTTTAGTAGGTGACAGAAAATGACAGCAATAATTTAACACTGATAAAATTACATTGCAGTCCCCTTCCTAAGTAATTTGGGTTCCCTTGTTTTTCTTTAGGGTCAGTTATTTGGAAACTGGTAGTGTTTTTCCAGTGAAACTATGTCAGTATGTCAGTGAAGGTCTTAAAACAACTTGCTATCATCAACTTAACCATATCATTGTAGATGCCAACATGCTTTGGAGGTAAAAACTCCAAAACTAGTGAGATTATTACTCACATTTTCATATTTAAGGAAACAAAAAAAATTGAGATATAAAAAAATAATTTTCCCAAGCTTGCATACAGTTTAAAAAAAAAAAAAAAAAAAAGACTAAGCCAGCATTGAAATGGTCTGTCTGATCCCATAGCAGAACTCATAACCACCATTCTCTACTCTCTCTTGGAATCACTGCTAATGGAACTATCCTACCAACAGCATTAGAGTTTCCACCACATACAATGATGTTCAATGAGAAATGAATTCAATTTATAAATTTAAATGCCCAAACCACCTTTTCTCTGATGCTATCGCTGGAGTGAGAGCAAAACCTCTCTTCCTAATTCCTCTAGCTCAACGCATCCCAGTTCAGCTCAGTAGCTACCTCTTTCTGGAAGCTTTCCTTAACCCACTGCCAATCAGACTGGGTTACGGGGTCCACTTCTGTGCTCCCCAGGTCTCTGGATTGACCTCAGTGGCCACACTCACCTCAATGTATTATAATCATCTCTCCCATTTTTCAACTCTTTCATTGGACCATGTGCTTTCTGATGGCAGGGTTAGGTGCTGACCAGCTCTTGATCCTCAATGGCTAGTGTTAGTAATGTACCACGTGTAATTGACTGATGTGAGCAGGGGTGAAAGTTCTAGGGAGATTGAGGAAATGGGTAATCTAGATACTGGAATATCCTGAAAACAGTTTCCCCTAGGAATCCTGCTTGGTCTTAGACAGGGAGACCCCTCCTTTTCTGCTCAGCCTTGAAGATCGAAGATCAGTGAACATCATTCCTGTCAGTATCCCTACCCTATCAGGGTTTTTTTGCTCCCCTATGGTCCCCTGTGGAAGGGTCATTTCAGCAGAGAAAGAAAAAGTGAGAGAAGATACACCATCTCTTAAAAGTCTCCATGTCATTTGGTAGAATTAGTCACATGACCCTGCCTAGGCACCCAGGGAGCTAGAAGTCAAGTCCTGCCAAGTCCCCCAAAGGAGAAAACCGGAAATGGGTAAGCACTAATAAACCCCACCACGGTCCAGAACTTGGACCTTTTCCTACTTTGTTCCTTTTGAGTGTGCAACCTAATCTTTACACTATTTTGGAGAAAGCTAGGTAGCCACCAGCTGAAGAAAACTTCATTGATTATTTAGAGGGCAACTTGGGAGCAGCATCTCTCTATCTCTCTTCCTTCTTGAATAAACTATGATGAACGTTTCTTCATAGGAGTGAGAAGAAGGACCTTGAAAAGGCAAAGGTTGGAACTGGTCCTTGACTGGGTCATTGAGAGGTGTTTTGAAAAAAAAATACCAAACATCAGGGAGAAATGAAATACCTAGGGCTACTTAAGAAAGACACTTTCATAAAAGACAAATAATAATAATAGTAATGCGTTAGCTAAACTCATATAGATTTTAATATTTACAAAGCTTTTTTTGAAAAGGTTTGGGGGGGCTTAGGTGACCTTTTATGTTTTTAGAAATAACATAAAACTTACCATTTGGCCACTGAAAAGTGTACAGTGCAATAGCATTTAGTACATTTATGATATTGTGCAAGCATCACCACTGTCATCACTACTAACTGTTTCCATCAAGCCATCACTATCCATTTCCCCTTTGCCCCAGGCCCCTGAAAACCTCTAATCTGTTTTCCATCCCTATAGATTTGCCTGTTCTGAATATTTCATATAAATGAGATCATACAATATTTGATGTTTTGTTTTTATCTTCTTTCATTTAGCATGCTCTCCAGATTCATTCATCTTATATCATGTATTAAGGTTTCATTCCTTGTCATGGCTGAACAATATTTTATTGTATGGATATACCATATCTTATTTACTTATTTACCTATTTACCTTTATCTCTTGATGGTCGTTTGTATTGTTTCCATCTTTAAGGTCTTATGAACAGTTTTGCTATGAACATTCATGTACAAGTTTTTGTTTGCACATTTGTTTTCAATTATTTGGGAATATCATATCTAGGAGTAGAAGTGCTGGGTCATATGGTAATTCTATGTTTCACTTGTGGCTAACTCTACAAAGCTTTTTAATGTACATTATTATATTTAATCTTCCCAGTATGTATTATAATCCTTATTTTACAGATGAGGCTCAAAGACATTAAGCGAATTGCCAAACTGGGCCTTGATTCACCATTCTATAGTAAGCATTTTATGAAATCACAGTGAAAACCAGAGTAAGACAGATTTATTTCTGGATATATATTTCTTCCACCTTAAAAATAAGATGAATCTTAAAAAAGAATATTTCATAAGTGATAGAATACCATGGACTGCAGGATAAGGAAAATCCTTCCTAGCTCTGCTTTCTCTTGTATGCCTCATTAATTTAATATTTAGGTCATTACTTTTATTAGCTTGAAGGAGCTGGCACAATAAAAAATGAAAAATACTCTAAATAAAAACTAGACTGTTACATATTTACACACATGGAAGTGATTCTTTCTGTCCCAAGACATAGAAGTGGTGGTGTGACTACTAAGCTGGAATGTATGAAATGTCACAAAGGGACAAATACAAAGAAATAGGTGACAGGGCAGAGAAGTGGAGATACTGGAGCTATAGGCAAAAGAGCTTCACCTCTTACCATCTTGTAGTCCATAGTCTGTGGCTAAATGTCCTAAGCAACTTCCAAAACCTGCTATTTTAACATTTGGATAGTTTTGGTGGTCCAGCTCAGAACTATCCATTTCTGAAAACTGTCTGCTTCCACAGGGTCACAGTGGTGGGAGTGGGGGATGTGCAAGCCAAGTTTGCACTTTGGGACCCTCACTGTTGATCTCAATTAAATAGAACTAGGGCAGCAAGGGCCAATCAAATTCTCATGCCTATAAATTTGGAATTGAAATTTGGAAAGTAGTTAATCTCTGTATGCAGTCAAAACTATAATGTGAAAACAGGACTGTGGAAAGCCATATTCTGCCTTGTGGATAAAGGAGCAGCTTAAAAAAAAAAGTACACAGAGATAGTAGAATGAAACAGTGACACAAAAATAAAAAGGGAGAGAGGAAGAGAGTTGTCTTATTTCTAGATCCAGTCCTTTCCTGAAGATGAAGGGTTCTATGAGAACTTCTATACTCTTGTCATAAATCCCATTTGGCTTAAGCCAACTATTTACCAAGCCATTTCCTTTCACCCTGGGCACATAGCCAACTATATTCCCAGCTTCCTCTGCACTTAGCTGTGGCCATGTGACTGGGCTCTAACCAATAGAATGTGAGAGGAAGTGACATTCTCCACTTTAAGCTTGGCAATAAAAACTTCTCTCATGATTCTTCACTGGCTTTCTTTCCTCATAGGCTAGCTGGGTGCCCACAAGGGCAACAGTGAAGGCCTTGTGTGGAAGATGTCAGAGCCTAACTTCTGAGAGCACGCTTGGAGCAGCCATCCCATCCTCACCAAGGAGGCTTTCCAAGCTCAAGAAATAAATTCCTCTTAAGATTAGAAAGAGATTTCAGGCTTTATGTGACACAACATCAAGCTTTATCTGAACTAATACAAGGTAGTTTCAGTAGGTTTTTTTTTTTTAAACCTACCATCAGAGTCTTAAAACATCATACCTTCCATATCTTCTCCTCTCATTCAGTTACTGTCTGTTGAAAGGGCTAAAGACCTTGGGCCAAATACTTCATGTGCCACACTCTGGAGACTGCAGCAGAGGGCAGAGGTAAAAGATTCCATCTCCAGGATGCCAAACAAGGCTACCTTGGGTGACCTCACAAACCCAAACACACTGCCTTTGTTGACAGATATCCTTTGAATGCTCTATCAGTTCTGAGAGTGATCGGCCACCCTCTCAGTCTCCATATGGCTGTGCAAGCTAAAAGCAAAAACCTTTCATGTAGAAACTTTGTGTTTCTATTGAAGTCAGTACTGAAATGTGTTTCCTTTCCAAATGATTCAGGCAGATTTCCAAGATGGCCCAATAACACCCTGTTCAATTACTGGAGTTCTAGCAAGGAAGGGCTGACCAAAGAAAATGGCTTTATCAAAGAGCTATATTGACAGCTGGTGTGCCTTAAGTATTCTAGAAGACAGGTTTGAAAGCAACAGCTTTCTATGTGCAATATACGAATTTCCTGTTCTCTCCATATAAGCAATAACTCCTGTGTAAGAGCAAATTTAATGGAGCCGTAAGGGCTATTAACAGAGGACATATGAGGCAGATCTTCTTGACATTATTTTACAAACCTAATTGGACTGTCTGGTCAATAAAATGTCTCTAGAAAAGATATGTTAAATACAACAGAGCTTGTTTTGAGCCCAAGTGCTTGCTTTAAATGGCATGTAGTTTTTGTAATATTTAAATGAATAGTCTTCATTATCTATAATATACAGATTGAAGGTGTAAGAGCTTAAATTCAGGGAAAACAATGAAAGTATATTACCTCCTATAATTTTATCAGTCTTTCAAGAACAGGAAAAGCCTCCAAAATGTGGGGAAATATTAATACTTCAATGTGAGATATGTTTTTTAGCAGCTGTGCCAAGGCCCAGGAAGATTTGGGGTAGCCATAAAAGCTATCATCACCCTCTGCACCAACTGCAGCCCCTTTCTCAAACTCTTCTGATGTCCCACTTTACGCAAAATATACAATTTTGCTCTTTTCTATAAAAAAGTCCACAGAATCTGATAAATTAAATATAGATCACAATATTAAGTAGAATATGGTGTTCCCCATCCTTGGAAGACATGTGTCCTCGGAGACATGTGGGAGTGGTGGGGGGTGTAATTTCCTCAGCACCTTTTCTGATATCTCAATACTGAGGTCCACAAAGGGGGAGTGAACAAGATGGAAGAAGCCCTCAGCAACACCATACTCAACTTTTTTGAGTTTTCTACTTTGATATTCCACCCTGGAAGACACAAAGTACCTCATATAACTATCTCGTTTAATACTTAAAAGAAGATTATGAAATTAGAACTGTAAAATTTGAAGATTAGACTAGAACAAGACATAGAAAAGATCAGCTATCTAATAGGTGGCAGAGAGAGTTTTGATTTTAAGAACAGGGTTCAGTCTATTGTTCCACATATTCTTGGAAAAAATTTTTTAATGTTTATTTGTTTTGAGACAGAGAGAGAGAGAGAAACAGCAAGCCTGAGTCGGGGAAGGGCAGAGAGAGAGGGAGACACAGAAACTGAAGCAGGCTCCGGCTCTGAGCTGTCAGCACAGAGCCCAATGCAGGGCTCAAACCCATGAACAGCGAGATCATGACCTGAGCCAAAGTCAGCCGCTCAACTGACTGAGCAACCCAGGTGCCCTCCACATACTCTTTCTGATGTTCATGCCTATTGATCTAACATAATTTTTTCCATAGGACTAGAAATTTTCACTAGAAAAATATTAGCATTCATTATAGGTCTATAGACAAAGCAGAAATATTTGAGTGGATACTAAGGATACACACAGTATGACTAGCATCAATAGATAGCAGTGATTCCATTTGTGGTAGTGAAAGTCGTCCTACATAATAACCTCCTCTCTCTCATCTCCTTCACACCGGCCACGAAGGTTTTCAAAAGTAAGTGGAGGTTAATTTGTTTATTTTCTTTACATTTTGTATTTTCTTTATTATTTTGTATTATATTACAGTATTGTAATCATTCGTATATGAATATTTTTGAGTTGTTGAAAAAATCAGCTGAGTTTCGATTATTTCTTGTGGGGAAATTCACTTTGATATACAAGTGCTTTGGATTACAAGCATGTTACCAGAATGAACTATGCTCACAAGCCAAGGTCTTACTGTATTGGGAATGACTAAATTGGTTTGGTTAAATGTGAATCTCTGGATATATCAGAAAAAAATGAGAGGGGGTCGGGAAGACTTTTATGTTGCCTCAGGGGACAGAAACAGAAGGAGCTGATTTTATCTCCAAATAGTAAAAACCCTTTGAAATGAACAAAGCAGTGTAGAAACAAAACGGCCTCTATGTGACTTCTTCCCATCCCTGGAAATACAGAAACCAAATAACTCCTCATTAGATAGATGGCAAAAGCGATCCTTGCAAGAATGAATTCCTTAAATTATCTCACACTTGCAATTTTGGAAACCCTAATTACCTTAGAAATCCCAACTGCTCTGCCCACCCCCCACTTGTCTTATTTTTTACTGCCTTTCATTAAGCACTGTTACATAATACTTCATTCAACCATCACAATGTTTCTGTGATAGACTATGATTACTCCTATTTTGTGTATAAGGAATATAAGGCTTCCACATGTCAAATAACTTGTTCAGAATCATCCAACTGACAAGCAGTAGAACCCAAATTTTAACCCAGATTCTTAACTATTGTTCATTCAACCACTTATAACTTTGCGATGTAATGGGTTACCTTACAACAGCAGCACTATAGCTTGTGAGAAATGCAGACACTCAGATCCTATCCCAGACCTGTTGAATAAGAATATGGATTTTAATAAGATCCCTGGTAATTTGTACACATAAGAAAGTTTCAGAAACCTTAATTCATAAAATATTTTTTAAATTTTTTTATAGTTTGTTTCTGAGACAGAGACAGAGCATGAGCGGGGGAGGGGCAGAGAGAGAGGGAGACACGGAATCTGCAACAGGCTACAGGCTCTGAGCTGCCAGCACAGAACCCGATGCGGGGCTCGAACCCACGAACTGCGAGACCATGACCTGAGCCAAAGTCGGATGCTCAACCAACTGAGCCACCCAGGTGCCCTTAAAAATATTTTTTTAATACTTCTGAAAGTACCACTCATTAAACTTGCTCTATTGTTCATTCTATTCCTGGGCCTAGTCTAAATCTTGGACAATATATTGTTCTCACTTTTAGTTGTGCATTAGTCATGTTTTTTACTTTATGTTTGCTTTGACATCTTGAGACCTTACTGACACTGGAAGGGATTATCCCTCCTGGGATTAGCTAATTCCTAGTAAACATGTACCCAATAGCATAATCTTCAAAAGCAAAACAACCAATCCAGAGCTCCTTCCCCCAACCGCCTCCTTTACTGGGGTCTCACAGAGTGCTCACATGCCAAGCCACTATCCACTTGCCCTAATCATCCCAGTGTCAGGTACCAGACAAGTAGGAGAAACCCCTACACCCCAGGGCCCACTGAAATTATTCACACGAGCTAATGCTAACCCTGCTTTCTTTGCCTTACCTTTCCCATGGAAACCACCATGAAGGCTCTTTCCCACATTTGCCTCCCATGTCCTCTGCCTCCTAACCAGCTCTGTTGCTTTCTCTTGTCCTGGGTGACGTGCCATGCCTGCTGTTTCCAGGAATTTATGAGTATAAATTTGTTTTTCCTTTGGGACACCTAGGTGGCTCCATCGGTTAAATGTCTGACTTCAGCTCAGGCCATGATCTCCTGGTTTGTGAGTTCGAGCCCGCATTGGGCTCTCTGCTGTCAACACAGAGCCCACTTCAGATCTTCTGTTCCCCTTTCTCTCTGCCCCTCCCCTGCTCATGCTTGCTCTCTCTGTCTCTGTCTCTGTCTCTCTCAAAAATAAATAAACATTAAAAATATTTTTTTCCTTTATGACAATGATTTCCATATCTGTATGTCTTATCATACCTGATTAAGATAAATCCTGGGTACGTTTTAAAACAGTTAATATAAACTTAGGTCACTTACATCTCAAAAATGTCTCTTATCTGTAATTAATATGTTCACACTAGTATAATAATAACTGGCATTGGTTTTCTCAGTCAACTTGGGTGTGAGAGCTCACTCTTCCTTTGAAGAGGTTTGTTGAGGATTCTTTAGAGAGACTCTTACTTTGTAGTTGACAGAAGTGGTGAGTAGTTTAACTAGCTGGTTAAAATTCTTTCCTTAACCCCTGAGTCTCCATGGTGCACCTCTGAACCTCTATGTTGGGTCCCCATCACCCTATAGGACCACCCTTGAGTAAATATACTACAAGATAGACTCAGGCAAAATGGGTTATTTTGACCCCAATTCTATAGCAGGGCAGTTACTTAATAACACTCTGTCTTTTGCTCTGCCAGGTCATTCAGCCACTCTCCCACTTTTAAGATGTCTCAGATATGAGTCAAAAACCAATCCACAGCACCCCTCAAAACCCAGGAGTCACATAAGAAGCTTTTCAAATTATTTGTTGAAGTTCATCTTGAGTGGATGATATGGACACTCCTGTTCTATCTCAATACAGAAGAGGATTCTGAACAATCAGAAGTTCTAAAGAAGTCCTCTTTTTTAATCTCCAAACTTTTTTGGCATTTTTAAATCTCTTAGATTAAAAATGGAGGGAGTGAGCAGCTGAAATCACTTTTTTTTTTAAATGTTTTATTTATTTCTAGGAGAGAGGCAGAGAGAGAGACAGCTTGAGCAGGGGAGGGTCAGAGAGACAGGGACTCACAGACTGAAACAGGCTCCAGGCTCTGAGCTGGCAGTCAGCACAGAGCCCGACGCGGGGCTCGAACACATGAACAGTGAGATCATGACCTAAGCGAAAGTCGGACGCTTAACCAACTAAACCACCCAGGTGCCCCGAAATCACTTTTTAAAAAGAAATAACTTGGGTCGCCTGGATGGCTCAATTGGTTAAGACACCAAATCTTGATTTCAGCTCAGATCATGATTTCACAGTTTGTGGGATTGAGTCCCACATATGGCTCTACACTAATTGCACAGAGGCTGCTTGGGGTTCTCTCTCCCTCTCTCTCTGCCCCATCCCCACTCACCTGCTCTCTCTAAACATAAACAAACTTTTTAAAAAATTAAATAAAAAAGAAATAACTTTACAGAACTAAGACATACAATAAGTTGCACATATTTAAAGTGTGCAATTTGAAGTTCTCTCTCTCTCTCTCTCTCTCACACACACACACACACACACACACACACACACACACACCAATAAAGCCATCATTACAGTCAACATAATGAGCATGTCCATCACAGCCAAAAGTTGGCTCATCATCCTTTGTAATCCTTCCCCCTCCTTCCTGGTCCCTCCAGAAACCACTGATCTGCTTTCTGTCACAATATATTAGTTGATTTTCTAGATTTGTATATAATAGGATCACATAGTACTTACTCTTTTTTACTGCAAGATATACATGACATAAAATTTATCATTCTGACCTTTCTTGAATATATACTTCATTAGTATTAAGCACATTCACAGTGTTGTACAAGTATGTACTCTTTTTTTGTATGACTTCTTTCATTCAGCATAGTATTTTGAGATTCATTCATTTCAATGTTCAATAGTTCACTACTTTTTCTCACTGACCAATATTACATTGTATGGCTATAGCATGATTTGTTTATTCAGCTATTAATGGGCATTTTTGTTGTTTCCAGTTTGAAGCTTTTGTAAATAAAGCTGCTACAAACATTCAAGTATAAGTCTTTGTAAAGACAATTTTTCATTTCTTTGATTCAAGTACCTAGGAGAGAGATGCTGGGGCACATTTAACTTTATAAGACATTACCTGTTTTTCAAAGTGGGCATAGCAAGTTACATTCACACCAGTGGTGTCTGAGAGTACCAATTCCTACACATCCTCCCCAATATTTAGTATGGTCAGATTTTTTTTTCCTAGTTGCTCAATAGTTGTATAGTGGCATCTTATTGTGGTTAACTTGGAACTGGTTTGACCCTTTCAGGTCTTACTTTTAAGATTTGTTAGGTAGAGGGGCACCTAGGTGGCTCAGCCAGTTAAGTTCCCGACTTCAGCTAAGGTCATGACCTCACGGTTTGTGGGTTTGAGCCCCGCATCCAGCTCTGTGCTGACAGCTCAGAACCTGGAGCCTTCTTAAGATTCTGTATCATCCTCTCTCTCTGACCCTCCCTTGTTCATTCTGTGTGTGTGTCTCTCTCTCTCAGAAATAAAGAAAAACATTTAAAAAATTAAAAAAAAAAGATTTGTTAGGTAGAAACAGAGTAGTGGTCATTCTTGGGCTAATCATTCCTCAGTCCTGAACTGAACCTTCTGAGTGCTCTATGCAGAGTCCTATATATCATGAGGCTTTCTCAGGGGGCTGGTGGAAAGAGACACTATGCCCCCTCCCAGGAAGGAAGGTAAGACTGATCCCTATTACTCTATCTTGGCAGAAAGCTGAAGACTCCAGCTGGTTTTTGACCATCTTCTTTAGTAGTTCAGGCCAAGTAGATTCATACCTCACTTTGGAAGTTGAGAATAAGAGCCATCTCTTTTCTTAGGCATTCAGTCAAAACAGAACAGAAAACCTCACTTAACATATTACTATATGTGTAAAGGATAGTTCCCCCTGTGATTTGTTTGGCTGAGTTTCCATAAATAATTTCATATGACCACAGCACAGGGTGATGGTTCTCTAGACAATGATTATGAGTCACGTACACCCAGTTTCTTCTGGCACATAACTTTCTAAGGTATGTTCTTTACACTCTTACATATACAGTGACTCCAACATATTTGGTAAATTTAACAATTCAAGCTTGGATTAAAAAAAAAGTGTGATTAAAAAGTTAAATCTTGACTTGGGATGAAGGGCATGTTTTTGGAGTCATTCAGGACTGGATTTGAATCCTGGCTCTTCACTTACTGGTGAAAAATTACATAACTAACAACCTTCCCGCACTGCCAGGAAACCAAGTTGCTTACAAACAAGGAAAACAGGGTCACAATTAGCTAGTTAAATATGACGATATAATGCAATGCATTGTTTTCCAAATAATGAATATAATGCATTTCCATATAATACATGTAATGATGCAAGATAATATACAATATAACCATAATAAATTTTAATATACTTTAAGAATTATTATTATGCAGTAGAATTACTTATCAAAGAGACTAAGATAATCCATAATCTGCAGAAACATGAACATTCTAAAACTGCCCGCTTTAGAAATTCTGCAGTAAATCTGTAAGAGAAACACTTACCTGGCATCAGGGTTTGTAGGTCCAAACATAGGGGTGATCCAAAGGTACCCCAGCAATTTCAACTCTTCCTTCTTTTAATGATGAACACATGAAAGATTATTACATTAAAAATGTATTAGAAAAGATTAAATGATTTGTCATTACTACTAAACTCTTTGTACTTGAGTATTTGGAGAATACAATCCTTCAAGCCATTTTGGCTTTTAACGTGATTGTTAGGTTTCCTTTGCTGACCTTCTTTCTCATCTGTAGAATGGGGACAATAGTGGTGCAGTGTGCCACTGTTATGGAGATTCAACAAGATAATTCTTGTAAAACACTCAGCATAGTACTCAAGGCTGTAGGCTATAGGCTATAATTACTTTCTATAACACACCAAGGCAGTCACACTACAGTGCTTTGGATCAAAGCAAGTTGAAAGCTTAACAGTTCTCTCAGTGAGACCATCATAAGTTATAAACCAATTCAATTGCTTCAAATAACTACAAATTAAATATATTGCCTTCAAATGGTTTTATGCCATATTGTTAGCCTCTTAATTAAAATAGTGGAGTATTATCTGTTTCAAGTGAAAATGTTATTTGGGAACTTCTGCAGAAAATACTAGTACAATTTTATGTACTAACTTAAGTCCAAGAAAAACATGGACAGGAACCAAAATTATTAAGAAATTTTATATTTTTACATTTTAGATTCTTTAGATATGGTTGATGTCATAATTCCTCAGTCAGAATCTAAGTTTCTTGCGACTAAGGACTGTTTATTACTATTACTGTCTATCATTTCTAGGTAACGAATATATAAATGTACGCTGAGGTAACCAGATCCCAGACACCTTCTTCTTTTCTCCATCTTAAAACATAAGGTATATATAGGAAAAAAAAAAAGTACTAATTAGCTAAATAAAGATATTTACATTTAAAAGTAGATTTTAAGCAATGGAATGACTGTACCATCAATTTGCTCTTTAGCACTTTAAATTAATACCCATCTTTCTAGAAACATCTGGGTAGAATTAAAATTAACCATTTTAATACTACTTCACTTACCCTCTCTAACCCAATCCTCTGATGGATTATCCATCTGAGTAGCTTTCCCTTTCCCAATGTATTCCAGCGCTTACTGATCTCCTGCACTTTCAGACTCCTAAAACACTCATGATCTGTTACACAGTGAAAAAGTATCTCTAGTACACAGGTATTTCCAACACTTCAAAGTAGCTGCTCTGAGAGAGAAAAACCCTAGAATTAGACTCTGAAGCCTGGGTTCAAATGCTAGTCTCACTATTTAGAGGCTGAGGGTACTTGATACTTGACATTTCTTTCTCAATTCCCTTATAGGTAAAATAGGCATTGTATTTTAAAATTCTGTACCTCACCATGGTACCTGAAAAATGCATGTAAACTGACTGATTCATTGAGTGATTGCTAAAATTCTGACCAATAGTAAAAATATTGCAGACCCCACAAAATTCCACAATACAAGGTAGATAGCCTATAAAGTTTTCTTTATGTGGCACGTATTCTTGTACCAATGTCCTTGGACTTCAAGAGAGCTATGCATACCCTGAGATGGTATGAAAAATTACATATGTGCATTTGAGGGAGAGGAAAAACCAGCAGTGTTGAAAACCTCTGTTCTCAGATAATATAAAGCCAGAAGTGGAAGAGGGAGAGGGAGTATGTAATTCAAGGTGCTGAAAGAGCTGGTGAGGGTGAAGCAGGACTGCTGGTCAAAGCAATATTGAGTTAGGTGCTAATCTAACTGGTCTAGTCTAGACCTACTTAGTCTATCTAGTCCATGATCTCTCTCTAATTGGTCTAACCAGTCAACCTTGCCTTGCCCACAATACTCCTACGTCCCACAACAGTGCCTAGAATGTAATAGGCATGTACCAATTATCTGCTAAGAATTTCTTTCAATTTTCTTGCCTGTAAAATAAAGGAGATTAAGTAAACCTATTTTAAGGTTCTTGTCAATTAAAAAATTCTATTACATTTGAAGCTAATTATTTAATAGAAAAAAAACCAAAAACATGGAAACTGCCTTTCCCCATCTGAGAGGATCAGAATTCAGCATCCTACTACAGCCTCACACTTACTTAACAAACTTGCTTCTCAATGAACCTCACATCCAGCAAGTCATTCTTCAGAAAGATGACTTTTAGGGACACCTGGGTGGCTCAGTTGGTTAAGTGTACAATTTCAGCTCACGTCATGATCTCATGGTTTGTGAGTTCAAGCCCCACATTGGGACTTGAAGAAGCTACCTCTTCTTCCCCCTTCCCATCCATATTCCCACTTGAATTGCAGACACTACAACCTGTAGCTCACGGCTACTCCCACGGTGATGAAATAGTTCTTTCTGATACACAAAGGAGCATTAGAAGAATCAAACGTACAAAATTTTACTGACTATTCTGAAAAAATACGACAGTTGAAATTGACCTTTTGAAATTGACCTTAACTAGTACTGAAATTATAAACATTGCAGCACAAGATGTAAGATGTTGGTTTGACTTAAATATAAAGGAATTTCTAACAGATTCAGCTGCTCAAAAATGAAATAGGATGTCTTCAGGGTATAACCAAAGTTGTTCAAGCAGAGACATGTAGTCTACTATCAATGGGATTCCCACAAAAAGTGGGGGCTCATTTTCCAGGTCTTCCAGAGCTTTTGGGGTTCTATCTTTCTCTAAAGCAGACCTTTCTTTAATCTGTCTCACTGCAGTGACATGGAAATTTCCAGACACAAAGAGATAGAAAATCTCACATAGTATTTATCTTCTAAAATTCAATACCAAATACTTTTACAGTTAGCCCATCATACTTTAGTCCTCTGTGAGACTCTTCCATGGTCTGAGTATCCCTGGACCCTCTGGCATGTGTTAATACCTCCATGATTGAGCAGATGGAAGAGGAAACCTAACTTTTGTGCCCCATCATTTCCTCCCAAAAGAAAAGAAAGTGTTATATAATTCTACTAGTGCATTACATGCTTCATTTGAGAATTTTCCCAAATTCCCCCTTAACTGTTTGTTTCCCTCCTAAGGAAGAAGGAAAATGAGCACTTTTTGTTGAGTACCAGGAAATATGCTAATGGCTTTATTCATTTCACTTATGAGAATTACACTTTGAGGTAGTTTAAGCATGTCCACTTAACAAATGAAAATTCTGAGACCTAGAGAGTTCAAGTCAAATGTATACAGTCACACTACAAGTAACACAAAAGCCAGAATTCAAGACCTTGTGTATTCAAAATGCCCCAACCTATCTAGAACTCTACACTATAAAAGTATGGTCATAAACCAGGAAACAAACACGTGTACATCTTTATTCTAACCATGAACTGATCCTTTCAGTAGACTTTGCAAGAGAGGGATCATTAGAGTGCAAATAACCTAAAGGAAAAATCTTTTCCCCTGAAAACTGAGGTGAAAAGAATGTGGGACAGCAGGGCAGTGAATTGTCAGAGAACAGTTTGGCTAAGGAAAGCTCAACCACATCAATCAGCTCTTAGAGTCAGTGCCCTAAGGGAGAACTGACATGAAATTACACCAAAAGTTATGAGGCTCAAGACACCAAAGCTCTTCTTGTGAAGAAAATCATCTTTCATCCTCAGCTGACCCCAGGAAGAAAAGGGGCAAAATAAAACCTGGGAGATGACAATATGAGGAACTAGGGTGGGGTTTTGGTGCAGTGGAGTGAGAGCAAGATGAATTAAAAAACAGAATATCTGCATAGATTCTGCTGAAGTTGAAATGAATGCCTCTTGTTCAGCTCATATTTCAGGGGCTCCTGTGTGCTCCTAGTGGGGGAAACGGTGCCCAGATCAATGATCTAGCATCAGAGCAGCTAGCGGTAGAACAGACTACAGAGCAAGACACCCCATCAGACCAGACTCACAGGTAGTTTTGAACATAAGACCTCTGTTCCTGTGCTGGCTGAAGACTCATGAATTTCACAGAACTACTGCTGGGAATTGAGGACCAGAGAAAAAAGGAGTGGGGAATATGCAGCATTCAGTGATAATGTATTGATGGTATTCAGAAGAGAGTTTTTGATATTTTCAACTAAAGCATTAGAGGAAAAACTGAAACTTGGCCTCTACCTCACATCACACAAAAGTTAATTTAAGTAACTATGATGTTTTTAGAGGAAAACATAGAATATTTTGTGAAAAATGAAAATTTTTCTTGGATAGGACGCCCAAAGTACTAGCCACAAAAGCACATGCCAGACTCAAAATGATGTATATTCTCTCCAACACAATGTCCAACTCAAGCTCTCCTCTTCTCATGAATTTTATTTGGGGGGTGAGGGCGGGTGGGGTGGAGACACACACACAGTGATATCTTCTATCTCTCAGCTCCTGTTGTAATGATGTCAGAATTATTTTAAAATTATCACACAGTGCCATCATATTTATTGTGAGCAGTTCTTTACTGCCAGCCGTGGTATGCTGGAGAATGTTTAGTAACAGGCTCTCTAGGGTAAAAAGCCCTGATATGTAACATATGCCAATTTCTGTGGTGTAAATACTCCACCATGGCCTATTTCAAGCTATCAACATGACATTACTAGATGAAGAGTTGGGAAGAGATCCATACAACTGCACATGAGCCAGAGCAGCCGGCTCATCACACCCCTGGTTGCCTGTCTCCCTGGTGAGTCTGTAAGCAATCCCTGGTGTTCAACTGAATTTAACATGGTTCTTCAGTTTCCTCATTTGGTAAAAGTGGATAAACATACACAAGAGAGTCACTTCCTCAGAGGATAACTAATTCTAAAGCACTATTGAAAGTTTAAGAAATTAGAATGGACATAGAGTGTATCTCCAACAGCCATATTTTCTTCTAGAAGAAGTCCCCATATTCCATTTCAGAGATCCATCCCTCCCTCATTTTCAGTCCACAGTCTTCAGTTTAAGCTCCCAGCCCAGCTCAGGAGTGGATCATATGACCAAGACCAATTTGCACATGACATTCTCTAGCCCCGCTGATTGGTTCACAGGATTGTCATGTGATCCAATGACAAAAATAAGAAGACTTTTGCTGAAAATTCTGTCATGTAACTGGGCATTTGTTACCAGGGACTTGAATCAAAAAGAATATAAGATCTGGAGCTGCTGGCATCTCCATCTTGGCTTCACACAGAGCCTGTGAATGATGTAAATCCAATAGAAAGAGAAAGATTAAAGTATGAAAATGTTTGAGCTTTGAAGTAAAAAAAAAAAAAAAAAGGCAAAATTTGCAAAGCCTCAGCCTTATGCATTCTATTTGAGTAAGCCAATAACTTTCCTTTTTCCTTAAGCCAATCTGTGTTGGGTTTTCTCTTAAATACAGCAAAAATTTCCAAACTGATATAGAAATATACCCTGATTAATAAACTGTCTATATTATTAACACATTGGGAAATGGTAGCAAAGAATCCATAGCAGAATAATACATTTTTATAAAGCATCATTTTGTCACCGTCTCACAAAGGTAAACGTACATTTGTTATATGGTCCAGTTGTGGCAGGCAGAACAATGTCCAAATCCCCAGAACCTGTGAGTATGCTACCTTTTATGGCAAAAGGGGCTCTGAAGAGAACTCAAAGGTGTGATTAAGTTAAAGATCCTAAATTATCCAGGTAGGCCCAATATAATCAATCATAAGTGTCCTCAAGAGGGAGGCAATGACAGAGTCACAGAAGGAGACGTGCCCACAGAAAGAGAGGTTGGAATGATGCAGGGCCACTAGGTGAGGAATATGGTTTGCTTCCAGAAGCTGGAACAGGTAGAGAAGTGAATTCTTCCCTAGAGCCTCCAGAAGGAACACAGCCCTGTCAACACAGTTTAAACTTCTGAGCTCCTCAACTGTAAGAGAATAAGCTTACCGTTTTTTTAAGTGACTAAATTTGTAGCAATTAGGTACAGCAGCAATAGAAATCTAATAACCTCTATGCCTACTTCCAGCTGTTTTACCCAAGAGAAATGAAACCTGATACTCAAAAAAACCATATGCAAATGTTTATAGCAGGTTTAGTCAGAATTGCAAACGCTGAAAACAACCTAAATTATCTTCAACTGATGAATGAGTAAACTGGGTAGTATTCAGCTCAATGGAATACTACTCAACAAGAAAATAAGGATGAACTATTGGTACCTGCAACAAATGGGTGAGCCATAGATGTACTTTGTCAAGTAAAAGAAGTAAGACTCCAAATGTTATATACTTTACAACTGCATTTATATGACATTGCAGAAAAGACAAAACTATAGTGATAGAGAACAAATCAATGACTGCCTCTGCTAGAGGGTGGGGAAATGGTTGATTACCAAAGAGAGCACTTGGGAATTTTAGGGGTGAAGGAACAGATCTCTATATACAGTATGGTGGTAGTTTAATGACTATGTTCCTATATCAAAGCTCATAGATCTGTACACACACACACACACACACACACACACACACACACACACACACAAAGTGAATTTTCTTCAATATAAGTTAAAAAAAATAAAATTGAATGGAAGTTCAAAAAAAGAAAAAGAAGGATCTATATATTTGAGAATAAGTTTGAGATGCCAGCATGAAATTGTCTGTAGGAGTTTTCTTCCTATGTTCATCTCATTCACCTTGTCAGGCTTTCACATCGAACCCCCTTTCTTGCCCTTCAACTACCATCTCTCAAAAAACTAAACAATGGTATAAAAACTATACTAAACTAAAAATCCAGAGTGTCAAGAGGCAAGTCCCTGAAGGGCCTACCATTTCTAGAAGCTCAGGCAGCAACTCACTAATCCTTTAAAAATACAGTGCTTAACCAAACTCTGACCCTAAGATGTTACTTGGGTTTTCATCCCTATTATTCCCTTATTAATTTTTAAAAGGCAAGCATTTCCACAGTTACACTGGGTTTAAAGCCAGAAAATAATAACTTTTGTGTTTTTTTAAGATTTCACAACTTTGACCTATGTGCATCACCAGAGAAAAACACTGAGACTATCTTTTTAAAAGAGAAATAGAAAAGAATAGTCTGATAAAAATGGATACAGTGAGGGGTGGGGCACAGAAGGTGGCATATTTCCAGGAAAGTATATAGATGCATGGAATGTTTGTGGGTGACCTCAGGCATGAGGAGGGCAGACATCCTTCTTTATGACCCAACTTCCTCTTATATTATTCTGTAAGAGTACAGTGCCTCATTTTCTTCAGAGTTCAGGGTCACAACTAGACAACAGCAGAGGAAGAAAAGAAAAACAAGAGGGAAAAGGGCCATTTTCCCGAGATCTCAGAAATGGATCTCAGTATTTCCATAACACCTTAGTGGGACTAGAGACACGAGCTTAATGTTTTTTTCATGAGATCCCAGTTTCTACTGCACGGAAATGTTAACATATCATTCACGCCACAAGCCAAAGAAATAAAGGCCCTGTCTTCATCTTAATATTGCATGATAAAGAATCTGAAGTCCACCAGATCATTAGAGAATTCTAAGGTGCTCTAAGAATGATCTAAATTTGGGTCATCTCAAGGTAAAGGATAGTTATAGTTTTGGCTCTACTATTTTATGAATTCTTGCCTTAACAATCCAAAATAGGCAACCCTGCTATAAATGAATCATCTTAAAATCATCAAACAGAACTCATTTCCCATTAATTCTAGAAACAAGATATTACTTCTTTTTCTTACCTACTCTATCAGTCTCTGCCTTTCCCTCTAGGAAAACAAACTAACAAACAAAAACTCATCTTCCAAGATTTATTTGCTAGTTACTACCTACCATAGGTGCTCTACTCAACATCTACACCATTTTATAGACAACATCAACTCATTTTTAGGGTGATCTGGGAGACTGGAAGTCATGTCATTGAAATTTCTAAATTAATTATTTCAGTAAACAATTAGTAAAATAGTTTTCATGCTGTACCATGGGAACAAAGAGATCTAAAGGAATGCACAAACAACAGTAAATCTTATTTGTTTTAAGCACAAATGAATTTGAGTATTATTTTAACTTTTTGAAAAGAAAACATGTGGGAGGAAAAAATGTTGCACTACTCTTTTACATTCACTGATTGGGGACTTGTGAATGAGACTAGCATAAGATAGATTAACAAGGCACATGAATTTTATTAACGTCTTAGGTGCACAAGAGTTCACAGAAAAGAAATGAAACTCAAAGTAGCTGGACTCGGGAGCTTATATACCATTCTAACAAAGGAAAAGGGGTTGGGGCTTCAAAGGATGGTAAACTCTGGGAAAGTGACCAGAGAATATACAGCAGAACTAATGGAAGATAGGGTTGTCTTGGTAAGGCTGTTTATGCAGGCTCATCTTAGTGCAACTGTCTATCTCTGGTAATGAATCTCTCTCTTCTTCCTGGTACAGGAGAGGAACACCTTCACAAAAAGAAATTTATACCCTGCTTTTAGGCAGAAAAAAGGAAGGCACAGAACTCTTCTTACAGCCGTGGATTCTCAACTGCCTGCAGCTCAAAATAATCCTTATGCCAAAGTGGCAGATTTGGGGGTGACATATCTTGATCCCCTTCAAAAATCTTTCCAAAACATACTATAGTCAAACAAAATATAATTTAATATTTTCCAAAAACAGGGTCATGAATAGGAACTCCAATTAATATACCATATGATAATATAGATTAGTTCTGATTACTTCTTCCTTTTCACAGAAACCATGTTGGAAAACAGAATATAGGATTTAGGCATTATAAGTAGAAGAGTTAAGATGGCAAGGTAGTATGGGGACCATGAGCCTGTCTCATCCCTGACACACAGCAAGATCAGCACTGAATCCTTTTGAACACCTAGGGAATTGATCTGAGGATTAATACAACAATCTGCATAATTGGAGCCAGAGAACTTGGCAGGTACATGATGTGGAGAAGTGAAATGGGGGAAAGAAAAGCCATGAAGGTACAGAGGGTAGGGAGCCATTTTGGCAGAGAACAGAGAGAAAGAGAAAGGATTAGAGTGCAGCTCATTGGGATCGTGCAAGAAAAGCACTCCCCCCAAAAGTAGCTGGAGAGAAAGAGAGAGAGAAGGAGTGAAAACACTTGCAAGGTACTGGACAAAAAATCTGTCCCCCAAAACCATTGATGGGGAGAAATGAGAGGGTTTCAATATCACCAGGATTCTACAAACAGTGGAGTGCAGAGTCTGAAGTTTTAGATCTTAGTGCTTGCTGGTGCTCTGGTGAGGAAGAAGGGTGAATACACAGGAGCAGGCCGCAGAGTCTAAGGGGTCGGTCTATGTGCCACATGGGGAGAAGCGATTCCCCTGCTTGGATAGCATTTGGTAGTGGCCATATGGCCTCCCCACCAGCAAAAGCCCCAGAAGACCCCAGAGAGCAGCCACATTTACTGATATTGGAACGAAGACACCAGAGGGCAGCAAAACCTGGCGCCAGCTGTGTGTTGTGATTTGCCATAAATTCTGGGCCTCTGCCACTGCATGCTCACGTGAATGTTTTCTGGGACAATCTGACCTGGCCATTGCTCGGCAAGGCCCTCCCCCAGAGAGTCAGTGCAGGTCCAAGCCGTGGGGGGTCTCTGAAGTATGGAATTTTGAAACACAGCCCCATCTGAAATAAAATTCTGGAGGGAGATGCCACCTAGCAGGTGGACAGCTTGGGCACAGAGTAGAGGTGGGGAACAGATGGAAACCTGAGACAAAGGAAGACTGCTTGACTGTGGGTTGGTAAGGGTTTGGGGTCCTGCACCAGACACTAGAGAGCTTGGTGAAGACACTTTCACTTCTAGCACATGCGCACATGCATGCACACAAGGAACAACCCCAGTGAGCTAAGCAGTGGCACCAAGTGGAGAATGGAGATATTAAACCAAGTCCCGCCCACTGGCACCCTCCAGTCACATCCCCCAGAAGACCAACACAAATTCCTTCCACCTGTCTATTAGTTAAGGGACTATAGCATGCTGCAAACTTTAAGTTCTAGGGAAAACTGGATGTAACTTCATTAGGGTTTCATTCTGTTTGCCGCTTCATTTAATTATTTGTTTGGTTTATTTGCTTCTGTTTTTGCTCAGGTTATTTTTTTTCTTTCCTTCTCTTTCTTGGAGACTGAAAAAAATCCATTTTATTTACTTATTTTTTAAATCTATTTTATTATTTAAAAAATTAATTAAAAATGTTTTTCTTTTCTCTTTTTTCTCTATCAATCTTCTCTCAACAAGCAAACCAAAATACACCTAGGATCTAGCTTCCCTTGATTTTTTGATTTATTTTTAATTTTTTAATTTTAATTTTATTTTATTAATATGTTTCCTTCTTCAAAAATGACAAGATGGAGGAATTCACCCCAAAAGATAGAACAGGAAGAAATGATGGCCAGTGATGTAATGAAGACAGATATAAGTAAGATGTCTGAACTAGAATTTAAAACCACAATTCTAAGTATACTAGATGGGTTAAAAAAAAAAGAAAAAAAAGCATATAAGACACCAGAGAATCCCTTTCTGTTGAGTTTAAAGAACTGAAATCTAGTCAGGCCAATATTGAAAATGATATAACCGAGATTCAATCTCATATGGATACTGTGATGGCAAGGATGGACAGAGCAGAGCAGTGAGTCAGTGATACAGAAGATAAAATTATGGGGTGCCTGGGTGGATCAGTTGGTTAAGCATCTGGCCTCTGCTCAGGTCATGATCTCATGGTTTGTGAGTTCAAGTCTCAAATTGAGTGAGCTCAAGTCCCACTTTTGGTGAGCTCATCCTCTGCTTCAGGTGAGCTCAATCCCTGCTTCAGGCAAATCTCACTTTTCTCTCTCTCCCTCTCTCTTTGCCCCTCTTGGGATTCATTCTCTCCTTATCTCTCTTTGCCCCTCACTCACTTGTGCTTCCTCTCTCAAAAAAAAAAAAAAAAAAAAAGAGAAAGAGAGAGAGAAACTGTCAGTTAATGCATTAAAAAAGAAGATAAAGTTGTGAAAAATAATGACAAAGAAAAAAGAGGGGAAACAAAGGCAAAAGATGAAGATACAACACTTAGGGAACTCAGTGACTTATTAAAAAGGAATAACACTTGAACTGTAGGCGTCCCAGAAGGGGAAAAGAGAGAAAAAGAGGCAGACGGTTTATGTGAGCAAATTATAGCAGAAAACTTTCCTAATCTGGGAAGGACACATATATCAAAATCCAAGAAGCACAGAGAACTCCCATTACATTCAACAAAAACCCAACATCACTAAGGCATATCATAGTCAAATTCCCAAAATACACAGACAAGAAAGAATTATGAAAACAGCAAGGGAGAAAAGGGTCCTTAACCTACAAGGGTAGACAGATCAGCAGATCTGTCCACAGAAACGTGGCAGGCCAGAAAGGAATGGCAGGATATATTCAACAAGCTGAATCAGGAAAATATGCAGCCAAGCCAAGAATTCATCCAGCAAGGCTGTCATTCAAAATAGAAGGAGAGATAAAGACTATACTTTCAGGGATCATTTCTATAGTTCAAAATAGAAGGAGAGATAAAGAATTTCTCAGACAAACAAAAACTAAAGGACTTTGTGACTACTAAAATAGCCCTGCAAGAAAGTTTAAGGGGGACTCTTTGACTGGAGAAAACAACAAAACAAGGCAAAACAGACCAAAAGCAACAAAAACTAGAAAGGACCCAAGAACATCATCAGAAACACCAACCCTACAGACAACACAATGGCACTAAATCCGTATCTTTCAATAATCACTCTAAGTGTAAATGGACTAAGTGCTCCAATCAAAAGACACAGGGCATCAGAATGGATAACAACAACAACAACAACAAGGACAACAACAACAACAACAAAGAAGACCCATCTATATACTGCCTACAAGATAACTCATTTTAGACCCAAAGACACCTGCAGATTGAAAGTAAGGGGATAGAGGACCATCTATCATGCTAATGGTTATCAAAACAAAGCCATAGTAGCTACATTTATATCAGACAAACTAGATTTTATTTTATTTTTTTAAATATTTTTATTTATTTCTAGGAGAGAGAGAGAGAGAGACAGCATGAGCAGGGGAGGGTCAGAGAGAGAGGGAGACACAGACTCTGAAATAGGCTCCAGGGTTCGAGCTCGCAGTCAGCACAGAGCCCGACGTGGGGCTCGAACCCACGAACCGCGAGATCATGACCTACGCGAAAGTCGGACACTTAACCGACTAAGCCACCCAGGTGCCCCGGGACAAACTAGATTTTAAAACAAAAGCTATAACAAAAGATGAAGAAGGGCATTATATCATAATTAAGGGGTATATCCACCAAGAAGATCTAACAATGGTAAATAATTATGTCCCCAACTTGAAAGCATGCAAATATATAAATCAATTAATCATAAACATAAAGAAACTCATTGATAATAATACCATAATAGTAG